>NW_020205701.1:0-5555 GCF_001531365.2 Cynara cardunculus var. scolymus | reverse complement strand
ACATGGATTATGATGATGTTCATTTGCAGTGGCTATATGTCTCCAGAATATGCACTAAACGGCTTGTTTTCAGTAAAATCCGATGTTTTTAGCTTGGAGTAGTTGTACTCGAGATTATTAGTGGTAAAAGAAACACCGGTTATTATCAGAATCAACAAGCCTTTAGCCTTATCTCCTACGTAAGTTCCTTAAACCCACATCTTAATTCCTTTTGTTTTGAAAACTAATCTTGATGCCTGCATTTCTTTCAGGCCTGGGGTTTGTGGAAAGACAAAGCACCAATAGATTTACTGGATCAAGCATTAGCGGAGTCATGCAACTCGGTTGAAGTATTGAGATGTATGATTATTGGGCTCTTGTGCATACAAGAAGACCCTCCAGATCGGCCAACAATGATGGATGTTGTTCTAATGTTGGGGATGGATATCGAGAGCCTCCCGGATCCTAAAGAACCGGCTTTCGTTTAAAAAACACGAGTTGATAGTATGCAAACGTCTTCAAGTAAATCCGAGATCAATCAATTGACTATTACCGATGTAGAAGGGAGATAGATGAAGAACATAGCTTTTGTTGTTTTCTGAAGCTCTATACACACTCATGGTTGATTTGTCATTGAGTCTTTAATGAATAAAGTTACATGTCTAATTAATCTGTCTGCATAGATTGTGATGTATCTACATTATTATTTTAATCTGTTCTAAAATAAGTGTCCACTTTTAAAGATAAATTTCATTGTTTCATTTTATTCTTAATTATAAGATTAAAAAAAATCTCGTTTTATAATTAAGGATAAATTTATTCTTTTTATTAATTAAAAAACCATAATAATTATACAAAAAAGAAAGCATTCCAAATTGTTAATTAAGCGGGAAATTGACTCAAACACAGGGTCGTCCCTAAGCCGAGTGCCCATGAGAAAAAGTGGTCCCCTTTTTTCATATATACTACATGAATTATGATAGTAGTTTAAAAAATCAATTGTATAAAAGAGAGAGTTTCTTTTAGTATCTAATATGATCTAAAAAGAAATTAGTATTATATAAAGCATGGACGGATCCAGAATGTTTTTTAAATGATGACATCATTTGGCTATAAAAAACAAATATTGAGAAAAAAATTCAAACTGTGGCACTATTTGACTAAGAAAGTGACACTAACAGAATTCGAACTTCGGCATGAAGTGGAATAAAAGTCTTGCAAACTAGGGGTGGCAATGGTTCATGTTGGGTTAGGTTCAGATTCAACCCATTTATTAAACAGGTTGAAAATCTCAACCCAACACAACCCAACCCTTTTCATTAAATGGTTGAGATTTTTCAATCCAACTCAACCTGTTACCTAAATGAGTTGATAACGGTTTGAACTTTTTATGATTTTCTTAACCCAACATGTTAAATAAATTGATTGAACCTGAGTTGACCCATTTAATTTTTAAAACTACAAAAAAACCATCGATGATCCATCCGTAATTTGCAACGATTACCGATGGATTCCACTTCCGTCCGTGATTTACGATGGTTTTCAGACGGATTTAACAATTATAAAAAATTATATATCCATCGGTAATTCACCAGTGATTTGCCACGGATTATCAACAAATATTTAATATTTAGTATTTTATTTTTAAATTATTATATCCAATGAAAATTGTTGCAAATCACCGCCGGAAATGGAATCCGTTGGTAATTCGTCGCAAATCACCGACGGAGTTGTGATTCGTAAGTGATTTCCGACGGATTACCGATGGTTTATTTATTTACTTATTTTATTTTTTTTAATTCAATCCGTTGGTAATCCGTTACAAATTCGTCGACAATTACCGATGGATAAATTCCGTCAGTAATACTCAATTTTATAATAGTGTATAACTCAAACCGCTTATAAATAATTGATGATGAACCTAAGCCTAAATGATAATTCAATCCCTTTGGTGGTTAGCAATCAGATTAAAAACATAAAAGAAATCTTGTTACATACGCATATTAGATTTAAGGATTTTGGGTTAGCATCCGGTAGAAGTCAACAACGTATTCGTGTGTGGATCTACATTGATTTTTAAGTGCTTTGTCAGAACAATATAAGATCTAAAAGGTAAAATTCTAAACACTCTATGGTTTGTTTAGGTTTTGTTTTAAATGTCATTAGATCCAACTTAGGGACCGTTAACTAAACGCTTATCCGGTAAGTACTTATCAGGTAATTTTTCTCACCAGATGAACATGACAATGACCAAACACCAAATTACGCCAACTCGCTTTGTATGCCGATTTCTCCTCCGTTCCACAAAATTCTAGCACGGTTTTTCTCCGACGGCAAACTCCCACCCTTAAAAGGCTTGCTTTAAGGGGCCAAATCGGCTATCAAAGCTTAGAGCAAGTTTTATGGTAACTTTCTCCAAAACGAGAATTCCAACCTAAAATAATTTTAAGAGTTGATATAACCAGCCCCTTTATTTTTATTTTATTTCAATTCTGACCCAAAACAAAAATCCGCTATTTCATATAGAGGTGGACTTGGTATGGTACCAAGTTTTTTCCTTCAATACCATGCACCAACCAATTATAATTGGTATGTAATATATTATACTGTGTATCAATCAACTGTATTTGGTACCGACTTAATTGGAAGCAACTTTTCTCGGTTGGTACTAGTTTTGTATCAACTTCACGTTACGCATGAAAACTTGCCAATTTTATTCAAAATTTAAATAAATTTTGAATTTTGAGGTAACACATATGATGTTTAATGAGTTTTAATTGTAAGGAATAGAATTTGCAAACGTTCAAATGATCAAATAAAATAATTAAAGTTACAAGGTTTAATATCATATAGATAAAAATACAAAAGAACTAATAAAAGATAAATAAGTCGGTATCATGATACTACCATGGTTTGCAACTTTCAATCTCGTATACCAACCAAATTTGCATACTTGGTACGATACTACCAACCGACAATAAAATTTAATCAGTACAATTGGTACACATGTTGGTTGGTTTAGTTTGGTACAAAATTGTCACCCCTAATTTCTAATATTATTTTTTTTTCTTTTTTATTATACTTTTCGTAAATGACAAAGTTGGCCCCAATTCACACACTTCTTTATATTTTGGTCCAAAAAAATAACTCCATTTATTATTTATTTCCCTTTTCTTTCTTTCATAGTTATTTTGAATCAAACATTTGTGAATTTGATCTATAACTATATTTTGAATTCTTCAAAACCTGAGTATGAAATTATTTTCCAAACCAAATATAAGTACATAATAGATCATTGAAGCATTAATTGTTTGCAATCAAATTTAGATTACGAGATATGGTAAAATATGGGGGGAAAATATAAATGATGGCTTGTGTTATATTTTTACTTTGTGTTATAATTTTTGATGATATGGTTACACTAATGCCGTATAAGTTATCTTTAAAAAAATGTGACGTTAACCTTTGTTATTATCTCTTACACCCATATAACATCAATTATCTTTTAAATTACAATATATATTTTAATCATTTATAACTAATTAATAGGATGCGCCATGAAACCATTAGTAATAAAGGGTGAACCAAGAATTCTTATGGCATTTTCTCTGAAACAAATACTTTTCAAACAAATGGTTTATTGAGAAGATGGACTGGTTGATGCAGAAAATTCGTACATTACTTTTCCAAGTCCCTCGTTGACTGCAACTGCAAGTCTTTCCTTCAAGTTTGTCTGATTGTCATGCTGGGAATCAGCAAGGTTTAGCATTTGCAGAGCATTAATCAAACAAAACATGATTTTAGTCTCTTGTCAGCTCTTTTTCTGTTTGTTTTTCTTTTTCATTCCTTTTCTCTCATCTGGAGCTGATACTTTGGTTGTGAATCAATCTCTTTCTGGAGATCAAACACTTGTCTCTCGTGCTGGAATTTTTGAATTGGGYTTTTTTAAACCAGGTGAGTCTCTCAATTATTACATAGGCATCTGGTATAAMAACATSYCTTCCACCATAGTWTGGGTAGCAAATAGAGAAACACCCATCTCTGATAGATTCTCTTCAAAATTGAAAATCTTAGRTRGTAACTTGGTGCTCTTAGATGAGTCAAACACTCRAATTTGGTCTACAGATGTTATGATCTCTACTWCTTCAASTTCGGTGTCGGTACTTCTTCTTGATRATGGCAATTTAGTTTTGAGAAATGGKWCAAGTTCAAGTCCACCAATTTGGCAAAGTTTTGATCATCCAACCCATACCWTCTTGCCTGGTAGTAAGATTGGATACGACAAGCGGACACATAGARGGCAGGTTMTTACTTCATGGAAAAGTAGGGARGATCCTGCAGTGGGACTCTTYTCTTTWGAGATTGACCCAAATGTGTCGCAGTGGGTACTTAGRTGGAATAAATCTGTACAGTATTGGACTAGTGGACCTTGGRATGGTCRKATCTTTAGCTTARTACCTGAAATGAGGTTGAATTATATCTATAATTTCAGCTACATTAACAAYGAAAATGAGATTTACTTCACTTATTCTTTATATGATCCTTCARYTATTTCTAGATTTATTCTAGATGTCTCGGGGCAAMYTCAGCAGCWGRCATKGTTGGAAAGTCAGCAGCAGTGGAATTTGTTTTGGGCTCAACCTAGATCACGGTGTGAGATCTAYGCTGTATGTGGGGCTTTTGCTACTTGCGACRGGAATGTTATTCCATCTTGTACATGCTTGACTGCTTTCAAACCTAGATCAGAGAGTGACTGGAATCTGAGTGATTCCTCTGGTGGGTGTGTGAGAAAAACAAAGTTGGATTGTACAGTTAAGGCAGAAAAGTTGGGGTTCATAACAAGTTATGTCYCGCCCAWAWTTMTTTCCTTAWTTCYCGAGAATGGAATKGTGCTATYGGATGAATCAGTATGCAGAAGGTCTTGCTTGGATGACTGCAGTTGTGATGCATATAGTTTTATCAGTAAAAGATGTCGGCWGTGGAATRGTGAAAACTTRAGCAATATATCACTTGYGTTTGTTTCCGWCGATGCAAAWAGAAATAATGTTCCATTAAGCATCAAAGTTTCTTCTTCTGATCTTGCTACCAATCCTGCAAAAATCAATACCAAAGTGCTTGTAGCAGGTAATCTCAAGTTGTTTTAGTTGTGAATTCTTTTTCTTCKGGTATTCTTTACCCCTGCAGTCTGCAGAGTATACAATGATAGAGGGCCTTCAACCACCACTACTAAAAGCAAAAGAAAATCTTTCTTTTCCATCCCAGGAATTGTTTCAGGACTTTTCAGTCTTGTGTTTCTTTGCAGCATTGGCATTAGATTCTACAAAAAAAGGGTTAAAAGACAAGGTAACTGCTACAGTTTTAACGACATTCGATTCTAGGTGTAAACTTGTTAATCCAAATCAATATATTCTCTTACAACTTTTGAAACAAATATTACCTGTTGTGTTTTGTATGTAATTTTAGTTCATCCATGTGACCAAGTCAGGAAGAAGAGACAAGAACCGAGGAATTTTAGAACTTCAGTTTGGCGACAATGAAGCACATGTTAGATATCTGGTAGATCCAGGGGCATTGAG
>NW_020205700.1:0-5512 GCF_001531365.2 Cynara cardunculus var. scolymus | reverse complement strand
TCTCTATCAATATATATTTTAAATTTGAAAATACTGTGTTTATATTCATCCCCCCCTTCTACAAACTGTTTCTATTCTTGTAGACCCTTACGAGACCAACATCCTTACATATATGAAAAAACTCTCTCAAACAAAAACTTTTCCAACTTATACAAACAAATTAATCCATACAGACAACTTTATCCATATAGAACTTAATAAAAAACCAATCAAACGACCCCTAAATCTAATGCGGTAATGTCAAACCTCAAAGTAAACAAAAGTGTAAAGAACAATGACAAGTTGTAAATTCATAATCTATGTTACTATGCATTACAAAGAACAAGTTCCTAATAATTAAGACAATATCACAATATGTTGTTAATGTTGGGTAAGGTGCTCTAGCTATGTTGATAGAGTAATGTGCTCATGTGCATTGCAAATTTCAATTCTCGGATATTTCAATATGCAAGAGAAAAACTCATTATCAAAATGACAAAAGTCCCTTAACCTTAGCCTAGTAGGTCAGTAACCCACACGACCACACATGACACAACTTTATAATAATCAGTTACAAATTTAGATTTTTTTTACAAAAAGATTCAAAGATTCATAAATTATAATATGACTCACACAACAACTCGGTCAATCCAATCAATAGTAGAAATCAGTCATTCGAAATTTCCATCTTTGATTTCTTGAATCTAATTTCATGATCGTTAATCAAATGGAAAAGGAACTCCATGCCTTGAAAATTGAAATAGTCAAACTTTGAAGAACAATAGAAATTAGATTGAGTTGTTGGATGACGGCGTTAACCGGTTCACAATGTGCATTCAATATCCATCACTACTATCCCTTTGGTCTGTTTTTTTATAATTAAAGCTCAGTTGTCCAATTCGCAAATTATTAAACCCAAAACTAGTAATAGATGACAATTTGATGCCCCTTTAGGCTTTGATGTCCTGTGCGGCCGCACGGGCTGCATATGGCCATAGCCGGCCCTGCATGTGATACACATGAGTTATATGTTCATATGTTAACCCATGTCAACTTATTACCTGATTCATATATGAATCAGTTAATTAATTCATATATGAATCACAAAAGTTCATATGTGAATTAGTTAAAATAGTTCATATGCGAATTACTCGAGTTCACATATTAACATATAGTTCATATGCGAATCACATAGGTTCATATATGAACATGTTTGACGTCTATTTGTAAAAGTTACAAAACTATACTCTCTATTTTTTGCATAGCCTCAATTTTTGTTCAGTCAAACTTGTAATTATTGACTAGTCAAAACCGCAATTATTGACCAGTCAAATCCGATTTTGATCGTATGAACAGTTGTGATTATTTCTTTACTTCTCAAATATTTATCACTTCTCAAAATAACTTTTAGCTATATATATATATATATATATATAGACTTGGGATCATGTGAGACCAAGGTTTTTTCATGAGACCCGTAAGACCAATTCTCAACCCTTGGATTAGATCTACAATCTGAACATTCATAATCACAAAATTGCCACCATACAACTTTAGACCATTAGATCATTAGCTTATAAAGTTGATCAATGAACATAAATTGATCTTATGGGTCTCACGAAAAACCTTTGGTCTCATGTGAACCCAACCATATATATATATATATNTATGGGTCTCACGAAAAACCTTTGGTCTCATGTGAACCCAACCATATATATATATATATATATATATATATATATAGAGAGAGAGAGAGAGAGAGAGAGGAGGGGGGGTTAGAGACGAAATGTACAAATGTCAATAAAGTAAAAATAAATTATTCATATGGTATGTAAATAATTAATAATAAGGCAAGTAATTAGGAATCACGTGTTCACATATTCATGTTTAAATTAATTTTTTCGAGTTATTAATGATTCATAAGAGCTATTTATTCTTATGTTCTTTACCTTTTTTGTCTTGCTTATTTGAATGTTCCTGATATGTATAAAAAGGCTCGGTTGCAAATGTGGTTCCATCATAAATCATGGGGAATGAACGAGAGCACGACACACGTTCTCAATTTATCATGGATAATGAAAGTGAAATTTTTACTACATTCTTAATGAACACTCATGATATGGCTACAATCAGATCACGGTCATAAATAGTGCAATAATTGTGATAATCAATCTAGTCTATTGTTTTATTTAATAAATAATCTATACTACCTTATTAAGCAGATTTACCAAAAGTCTTAAAATTCTTAATGCCCAAAATACCCTTATTTATATCTATACTATCTTGTTAAAGAGATTTACCAAAAGTCTTAAAAGGCTTAAAAAAATACAAATTTTAAAGCACAAGGTACATATCTCCTTACTTTTTAATTACTTTTCAATTGATTTACCATTATCCTTTTATCTTTTACTGCAAATGATCGCTCCCGGTTCCCTTCCCCAAACGATTGCTCCCCTTCCCAACATGTCGATTACCTCGCTCCCCTCCCCCAAGACGACGATTCACGCTCCCAATACGACGATTCAGGCAACTCCTCACTCCCCAAGATGACGATTCACTCGAATCATCAATATATTAAAGCGAGGTTCCATCATTTTCTTCAATCTTCCTTCGTCATTTCGACCTGTCTTCCATCGTCTTCTTCAACGTTCAATCCATCTCCAGGTTTGTCTTTACCATTTATGCGATCATTTATGAACAACTGATACAATGTAATGTGGTTGGTTTCATTTATCAGGTTTCATATATGACCTGTCTTCCATTTAGGGTTTCATTTATGAACCCAGAAATCAAAATATCAGGTTTCATATTTTCTAATGTCTCTAGGACTCTATTTGATTTGGCATCGAAAACTTATGTTTCTATGGTTTTGTTCTGCCAGATGGTTATTGTCTTGATGATTTCTTGAATTTTTGCTTGTAGGTTTTCTTCATAGCTACATGTGTGTGTGTCTTGTAATTTGATTTTTGCTTGTGGGTTTTTTTGATTGGGTATCAGTGGTTATGGGTAAAATTTCACTTGCCATGATTTATTGTTTGCATTTGGAAAGTCTTGCTTTTTGGGAAAGATTGCCTATAAATTCAATTATAGTTGCAGGTGCTGTTAATGCCAATGTGAGGGAAATGAGAGGCAATCTCTTTGACATTTTATTGCCATTCCCACATCAATATAGTGATCAAGGAGACTTGAGGGAGAAAGATATAGATGATTTATAGTTAGTTTAGTGCATTAGAATAGAATATTGTTTTTTGTTTATTTATATATTATCTTGATGGATGGATTCAAATCACAAATTGCTTTACATATATTCGATTACCATCTCTATGTATATGTATGTTGGCTTCAAATTTTATTTGCTATTTGTCTTGGTTCAGAAATGTTGCTTTGGTGAAAAAACGTTCAAGTCTTCTTTCATGAAATCTTATTATTTTGTGTTAATGTGGTGCAATGGCAAAATTGGTTAAAATGTTCAAGTCTTCTTTCATTATATTGTTACTTGCATTGCTCATCATGTGTTTTCTGAAAGTCATCAAAGAAGCTATTGTTTTTGTTTTTCTAATCAAAGCCATTGGACTTATGTTGTTTTATATGTGTTGATCTAAATACGCAACTAATGGGAGCATGAGGTAAATCATTACCTTTGCATCATACACATTATAACATTTGTTTTTTATTTTACAAGTCTCCTTTATCTTTCTTTTGTTACAAAATTTAAATTGAACTGTTGCTACATTGAAGCAATTTTGATAGTTGTTGTTTCCTAAACTAATCCAAGCCTCATTGTTAACAAATGGCAGTGTTGTTTGATTGCGTAATCAGGCCATTAAGGTATAGTATTGTTTGGTAGAATTTTGAGGTATATTATGATCTCCATTTAGTGTGAAGAAATGGGAACAATAAGGGCTTGAGTATAGTAGATAGATATTTGAATTGTTAAAAGTCTTCAGTACTAACTATTTGCCCCTTGTGATTTTTCTTGCACAAGAACTAAATGCAATTGATCTTTAGGGGAAAACGATGRGTGTTGTTTYTTGATCTTTGACATTTGTTAATATACCTTATGTTAATTACGTTAACTTCTTCTTTTCTTTGTGATCGAGTTGGTTGCAACCAGAATTGGTTAGGCCTAAGTTTGAGGCCAATTATGTTTTTGTCATGTTTTTAATTTGCAAGTTGTAGGAGACCTTAATTTGCTTCTAGAGTTTTTGATGTAGAAAGAATATTAGTATCGCCACCACTGAGGAGATGTTCAATTCAACAGGTGTAAGCAATGGGCACACAAGACTTTTAGCACAAATGTGTTTTATTTTGTAATCGATTTCCATGCTGCTGCATTTTGTCATGTGTTTTGGTAAGTAATTGATCGTGTTACATTTTACCAGTAGGCGTTGGTAAGGATGTTTTTGTCATGTGTTTTGGTAAGTAATTGATCGTGTTACATTTTACCAGTAAGTGCTTACCTTGTAAGTGATTGGTTAACGGCCCCTATGACACTTATTTTGTGACAGAAGGAGTATTATTAATTCCAATCAATATTATGCATTTCTTTTAATTTACAGGAGAGCGATGTCAAATGGACATCCAGTTGGGACACCTATCTTCTAATGACAGATGATAAAGTTCACTGGTTTTCAATTGTGGACTCTTATGATTGTTCTTTTCCTATCGGGTATGGTGGCCATGATCATGTTGAGGGCGCTTTACCGTGACATCTCCAAATACGGGATGGAGACTGGTTTGTGGCGATGTTTTATAGTCCTCCACCTAACTTGGATTTGCTGTGTGTTTATGTCGTAACTCGTGTTCAGTTCTTTGGCATGATCTTAATCGCCATGATTTTCGTGGTGCTCATGACAGCCCTCCTTCTACTTTGGCTCATGACAGCCCTCCTTCTACTCTGGGTTCTCAGGTTCTTCTGCTTTATACCTGTTCTTATACACGATCTTTTACTTCTTCACGAAACTGAACATCACGAAGCCGGTTTCTGGTTCACAAGGCTGATCTATTCATTAGTGAAGATTGATTGATTGAGTAGTAAGAGTAGTATAGGAGGAAATTAGGAAAAGGATGGTGATGTTTAGTGATACTTGTTTTGAATTTTGGTCTGCATATTTTGTATGTAGAGATTTGAGAGGATTTAAAAGTTGGATGTTTTGGTTCTTGTTTATCTATCAATCTATCTGTTTGTATCAGGATTATTCTTCTCTGTGATACTGTTTTTCTTTTTACCATATGTCATGAATCTTGGTTGTCTTTCTTCAATGTCAAATTGTAACACCCCCGTCCCGCGTGGTCAAAGACGGGAGATGCCACAATTGGAATAAAACTAACATGGTATATAAAACAGAGCGGCTAATTAAAATTTACCAAAAGATAATTACATAACCACAAACGGAGATAACGTGTCTCAAAATACGGTCCCAAAATAYCAGCATGTCTACATTAGTCATCAAAAGTTTAACAAAAATATGACTTAATGAGTTATCTTCAATATTGTCATCTCCGTAACTCTCATCCCAAAATCCCTGCTAAG
>NW_020205699.1:1827-6293 GCF_001531365.2 Cynara cardunculus var. scolymus | reverse complement strand
GTTTTTTATTTAAATATATATTTGTAATTATATAATTTAACATGAATAGCAAAAATATGGTAACTTATTTAATTCAATTATTAATTATATATTTTGAAAAATCATGAATTAATTAGAATTGCAAGGTTGACACTTTTACGTTTATTGAAAATATATCTAATGGTTATTTAAAATCATAAATTAATAGATTTTTTTTTTAAATTTGTTTAACAAATCTAGAATTTATAATAATCAATATGAAATTCTTCTAGTCAAGCATATTATATTATTTATTTCATATCATTTTTTTGGTATTAATCAACATATTATACTTTCAGAGATTTGTTTTAATTATATTATAAAATATTGTAATTGATTAGTTTTTCAAGATGTCATGTTTGGTCATTTTACATGTCTATAAGCTATTTTTTTTTTGGTAAACATATTTTGTTCCTCAACTAACTTATCAGCCACCAGCTACTTTATCAACCACCAGCTAACTTATCAATTAGATTACCAAACATAACAAAACAATTGAACTATACTAAACTACTATAAATTAAAACATAAAATTAAAAGGATAAAGAGAAGAGTACAATATACCGAGTGATTATCACTAAGACTTCACCTTCAGTATATTACTGATTAGGGTAAAAGGGCTAATTATGATAAGAGATCTGATTGAAGTAAATGTTGATTAAAAACTTGTGAATAAGTGTTCTTTTGTATTAAGTGTTGATCAAGTAAAAATTACTATTATACCCTAATATGATTATATATCTCGGAACTAAATCAAACTTATAATGTATAAAAATATTTGACGATACATTTAATGTTATATATATTTTTCTAATAACAGCAAAATCCAACCAACTTTCTTATTTTGAATGGTTTAGTCCATAAACTAATTTTTTGAATGAAAAACCATTAAATTTTCTTATTTTAAATGATTAAGTCCCTGCATTTTTTATGAAGAAACAAACTATCGAATTTTTAAAAATTGGTCACTACATCATTTTAAACCAAAAAGAAGTTACTCGTAACCGACTAACAATATTTTGAAAGTAAAAAACATAAATCAGTTTTACCCTTCCCAAACCATATGTCATTCAAACCCTTCACGCACGACAACATCACTCCCCTTCGCCACTCTTCGTTACCCCATTATCAGGATCGGACCCAGATTTTTTTTTTCAAACGGTGGCACCATTTGACTATAAAAAAATATAGGGACAAATTTTCAAACAGTGGAAACGTTTGAAAATAAGAAATAAATGTACGTAATTTTTTTTTTCAAACCGTAGCACCATTTGACTAAGAAACTGACATTAACAAGATCCGATCTTGGGTCTGGGGTGCAATAAAAGTCTTGCAAACCAACTCTACCAAATAAAACTTGTTCTCATTGTAGTTTTAAATTACATATGGTGACACATAACAAATTAATACGGTTGCACCTTTCACGAACCTAAATTTTTTACCCTTTGAAGGAGGAATATTATGGTGGCACGTGCCACCAATACCACCAAGTAGGTCCGTCCCTGCCCACTATTGTATGTTCTCTTCTGGGCCGGTCTTGAGATTTTGGATGCCCATGGCGGAAAGCTAAAAAAAATGCCCCTTACATATGTATATAAAAACCAAAATAAATTATTTGAATGGGTTTGGAACCTAGTCAATCTAGGCGGCTCATCCACACGCCGATTTGTTTTAAGTACAACAAAAATGAGCAACGGTGGGGGGGACATAAACCAAAACCCCATGTAACAAAATATAAAATATATCACCATTCACCTAAAATGATGCCTTCTTGATGTTAGTTTCCCTAATAGGCCTTTTTTTAAACTATGAGACAACAGTTACAAATATGAAGTGTCCACCTATATTATCTCTAGGGAAATTGATGTTAGTTTCCCTAATAGGCCCTTTTCAACAAGCAAATCTTTCATTTTAGAATTTAACATATCCCAAATTCTTCTCCCGAATCTTTCATTTCATGGATTTTTCTTAGAAATTGCAAAACATTTGGGCCACAGCAATGTCTGCAAACAGAAGTGAGTAACTAGACTCATTTACGCAGCCATGCAATGAACACAAAGCAAACTAGACTCATTTC
The DNA here is from genome assembly GCF_001531365.2 of Cynara cardunculus var. scolymus. NCBI lineage: Eukaryota > Viridiplantae > Streptophyta > Magnoliopsida > Asterales > Asteraceae > Cynara > Cynara cardunculus. The sequence goes on along the minus strand of NW_020205699.1, from coordinate 4,198 downwards.
ATTTCATAGATTTTACTTAGAAATTGCAAAACAAAACAGCTCAAAAACAGCCACAAGTACCAACTAGTTTAAAAGAAAACCTAAGTAGGTAAGGCAACTTCATTGTAATGGTGTTTATAGAAAACCTACGTAGGCATACATGATACATACAATATTACATCTTTAAAACTTAAAAGAAAACCAAAGTAAGCAGGACAACTTCATCTAGAATATGAAATAATCAAACAAGAATTAAAAACATAATATAAGTAAAGTAAGTAACCTTAACCTCACAAGTCACAAGTCATCAGATTTTGAGATGAGAGCGGTCGAGAGTCGAGAGAGCTAGAGGCGAGACTCGAGAGGACAGCCGACTACCGTCTGCCTACAGTGGTGATTTCAATCAACAGAACAGAATCGTTGTTCACTTGTTCGTACTTCAAGTTCTAGAATCATCAATTGTCTGTTGATCTGTTCGTGCGTTGCGTCAAGCAAGTGAGCGACTGAGCGAGACCGAGAGTCGAGGACGAGAGAGGGGCAGCGATTGCGATTAAGCGATAACACTAATTTTTTTAGGGCCAACCCCAATTTAACCTACCTACATATATATATATATATATATATATATATATACCCCAATTTAACCTACCTACATATATATATATATATATACAATAGGCTTTATAAAATGGATGCCCTTGGGTTGTTTGCTGCCCTGGGTCATCGCCTCTTGGGCCTATGGCCAGGGCCGACCCTGGTTCTCTTACCGTCCACCTACCATCAATCTTCCTCTTTTTGATTTGTTTTTCTTTAGATTCTTCCTCTCTTACAACAATTTAATGGAGTGCATATAGGCATACAAAAAAAATGGAGAATCAAAAAACAATTAAAAAAGAGTGAGATCGATGACACTGGCCAACAATGGTGATGGACGGTGATAGAGAACAAATGATAATGAGGCGACGAGGGCTTTGACCGACATAGGGTTGGGAACGGTAAAACCGATTTAAGGTTTTTTTACTTTAAAACCTTCCTAGCCGATTTTCAGATAGCTTTTTGGGTTAAAAGAAGGTAGGTAACCAATTTTTAAAAAGTTTGATGAATATTTATTCAAAATAAAAAGTACATGGACTTAATCATTCAAAATGAAAAAGTTTAATGTAACACCATAGAATCACATTTGCGTATAACCACATATTTCATATATCATGAAATACAATTTACACATTTGGTCCTAATATCTACAAAAACTACATTACAAAAGTAGTTACCGAATTTTTTCCCACATAATCCCAATACAAGACTTGTCTACATAACAAGTATTCATATACAAATAATATCACAACATCCCAAAATCCACATGCAAGCAATCATAAATTTTTTCATAATGCACATTCGATTGTACCCGACATGTAATGCACATTTTAAAATATCAAAATGAGGGTTAAACCTGTAGGTCTAGTGAAAAAATTCTTTTGATTGTCAATACAGGGTGAAAATCACCAAGACACTTTTATAAAACTCATATTTATATAAATAAAAAATAAACAACGTTTTATCGAACAAACCTATTTTTTTGCATCAATAAGATGAGAAAACACCCATTTATCGTGTCAAACAACAAAATAAACCCCTTACCGCATAACACATAAACTTGTCACATCATATAAATAAAACCGTAATTTTCTCACATCACATGGGTGAGACAACCCCATTTCCTCGCAATACACAGGTGTGAAAACCCATCTCATCGCATCACACAGGTGCGATAAACACATCTTGTCGCATTAAAAAGATGCGATAAACCAATTTGTCGTATCACAAGGATACGACAAAATCCTTCTCGCATCACAAGGATGCGATAAATATAATTCATCGCATCAATAGGATGTGATAAACCCAGGTCATAGCATTATAACTTTGCGACAACATTTCTTCTCTTTTTTTTATAATCAAATTCCCAGTTTTTTACATATGGTTGATTATGTCACATTTATCACATAATACGTCTCTCCTGATTATGCCACCTTCATCCTAAAATATACATGTCCTAATTATGTCACCCTTATCCCATAATACACCTTTCCTGATTATGTCACATTTATCCCAAAATACGTCTCTCCTGATTATGCTACCCTTATTCCAATCATTTGATATTACATATCAAAATACAAAATTATGTTAACAATAGCATAACATCAGTTTCAAAACTCCCCACATAAAAAATCATATGGTTCTATTTTAACACTATAAGATGAAAGTTTTTAAAATAAAACTCACTTTATGATCATAAAGAGATGAAGATGTATAAGAGCAACAATTTCAGCTAATGAATCACATACTCCAATTTCTTCTTTTGTTGATCCTCTCTCTCAGTGATTTGATGATAATC
>NW_020205699.1:0-167 GCF_001531365.2 Cynara cardunculus var. scolymus | reverse complement strand
AAAAGCTCTTCTTTAGCTTTAATCTCTGAAACTCCTTTAGTTGAAACTTCTACTCCTTTTGTTTCTTCTCTTCCTCCCGTAGTCATTACGGAGATGGACTCGTCTGAGGACATTCCAGAATCTGTTCTTTTAGATTTTGATGAGTCCCTGGCACTCCTAACCAAGTC
>NW_020205698.1:0-7607 GCF_001531365.2 Cynara cardunculus var. scolymus | reverse complement strand
TTAAAACTCACTTCCATACCAAAACAGACTTATGTCACCACGCTTGGTAAGAAGTTTTCAAAATATAGTTTCGTACCAAAACAAACTTACGTCACCACGCTTGGTAGAAACATTTCCCAAAATCCCATTCCAATACCAAAACAGACTTACGTCACCATGCTTGGTAAGAATATTTCATTAAAACTCATCTCATACCAAAACAGACTTACGTCACCACGCTTGATAGGAATATTTCATTTATTTTAAACGATATAAAATAACCATTTTTGTGAATCATAAATAAATAAATAAATATTTAAAAACTTATAAAATTTTCAACATAAAGATATTCGGACAACAAGTCCGGTCAATAACCACCCGGTTTACAAGTCCGGTCAATAACCACCCGGTTTACAARTCCGGTCAATAACCACCCGGTTTACAAGTCCGGTCAATAACCACCCGGTTTACAACACTTAGACTGAAAGTCTACTTTGTCTGGATATCAAGTCCGGTCAACACCTCACCCATTCATTGAACGGTTTAACACGTAATATAATTCATTTTGACGGATAACTAATCCGGACAACAAACCGTTCAGGACTTGCCCGGTTTAAGACTAAACCGCTCACCACTCAACCGGTTTACCAAACTTCGGTCAACAAACCGCTCAAGGTTTTTCCGATTAAAAACAATCCGGTCACTAAACCTTTTAAGGCATGTCCGGTTTAAGACAATCCGATCAAGCTTCGTTCGGATAAACACTTAGACAAAAATCATCAAAATTTCTTTTCAAATAAGAACAATATGAAATATGAACTCAAAACCAGTAGAAAGCTTTATATAAAAAGTTTTAGAACCACTCACCTTTATAAAGCTTTTGACACCAAAATACTTGCAATCAATCTATGAAACCCAACTCTTGAATTCAACTTGAATCCTTTTGAAATCCAACACTTGAAATCTCTTTCTTGAAGCAAACCGGACAAAACTTCCTTTTTAAAACTCTCTCAAATTCTCAAAATGGCAGACATCAAATGAAGAAGTTAAGCCTCCTTTTTATACTCTCCCAAAAGGGAAAGTCGGCTAAACCTTCACACACACATGCATACCCACATGCACTTATGTACATATATATATATATATATATATATTTAATTAATTCGCAAATTCTCATACCAGCACGTATCAATTATCATACTATCACGTAACCAAAAAGTCAAATAATCACGTATTAAATACCTTGGGTAATAACCAGGATCTGGTTATCACATGAAGAGTCATCCAAAATGTTTTATGATATAATATAGATATTTTCTTGATATTCTTGATTTAAAAATAACCGATAGCCTAATTCAAAATAATAAAGTAAAGTATGTCATTATTTAAATATGCTTATGAGTTATTTATATAGATTCAAATATTAAGTTTTAAGAAGTTATACTTATGCAGCTTCAACAAGTACACTTGAATTTTAAGTAGTATACATTTATCAACAATATATAAATATATAATAACTGGTTTTATAGATAAAGATTTTSTAATAGGTTTTTATATAWTTTTTACATACACATGATTAATATGGAATTCAAGCAATTAAGTCAAATAACAATTATTCGAGTTGTAGACCCCTTTTGAATTGACATTGCCCCCAAAAAAGATTATATATTCTTATTGAAATTTTTAGGGATACCCTCCTTTAGTTTTCTTATTTTCTTGTAGTGGGAATCGTTTTTATTATATTTTTTATTTTAAAACGTGTTTCGAATATTTCTATGCATATAATAAATAGAACGATATGTCAAACTCGACTCATATGCTACACAAGAAAACTTGTATTTAATTGTAGCAATTATGTTAACAGAGCAATTGAGCGGCATGTCACAAACTCAGGTCAAACCAGTATGTCTTGTGAGTTCACAATTCGTATATCCATATCCTATAGATATGTTGAACGGAAAGAAACTACTAACTCTTTCTGATCGAAACTTTGGTGTGACTGATATCAACGGCAACTTGATGTTCAAAGTTACAGGAAAGTTATTGAGCTTTCATGGTAAACGTCTCTTAGTCGACGTCGTCGGCAATCGTATTGTCACTTTCCAAAAAAAGGTCATGTCCTTCACATATTGTGTTATCTTTACTTTATCCGATGATTAATGTTACAGTGTTATTTAATCCAATAGTTTACATCATTTATAATTACTATAAATGGACTAAAATTTAATAGATAATTAATATTTCGTATTAAGATAGTACTTTATTTATTTTTTGTTTTTAAATTGTAAATTACGTTGAAACTATTTAAATAATATTTTGGTCAGTGAAACTTAAAAATATACGTATAAAACATTTGTATCATAATGAAATATTTAACCAAAAAATTCAACAGCARAAAATTAAAAATAATATAATATATCTATTTCGATGTAATATTTATTAATTAGGACACAATTTTAGAAATGCCATATAAAAAAAATAATTGAGATCGCATAATTTGGCCATGACAATTTATTCTAACGTCATTGTATAGGATGTACAATCGTTAAACCCTATTAAATTTAAAGTTTAATTATATATGGGTTGTCTAATAACGATAGGACATTCTAAAAGGTTCATTTTGTTGTAMTGCATTTCCTCATAACCACTAGTTTTGTTGAKTTCTTGACTGATTTGAGTTGTAGAAACTTCTCATTAGGATACTTTGCCGATAGACAACCGAACGACTATGTATTCGTGATGTCGGTTGAGCAGTTATGTTATCGAGTGAGTTAAACTGATGGAGCTGACTTTCTAAACTAATGTTTTGTTAATATGTATCAGCTAATAGGTGGTCGTAAAAGATGGCAATGTTTTAGAGGAGATAGCACAGACCCTAGAGATCATGTGTTCACTGCAAAACAATCATCTAGAACCCAATTCAAGACTTCACTTGATGTGTTCTTGGCCTCCAATAGAAGGCAAGATGTTGCTGATTTCAAAGTWAAAGGCAAYTGGTTTGAAAGACGGTGTGCTGTTTATGCTGGAGAGACTACAACTATCATTGCAGAGGTAAAGACAACATCTTTTTACTAAGCATTTACGGTCTTTTACGAGGTAACTAAACAATTTTATGCTTTTTATCGGGTAAGTTATGCTTATTCGATCAGAGATGATAGTCTTTANAACTATACTTATGATATTTTAGATTCTATAAATAAAGGGGTCATATTTTTAATTAAAATACGGTGTTTATCATGTTTGAATATGTTTTTCAATTAGTAATATGAATTTACTCATGAAGTTGTAAGAAGTTGAACGCATATACTATTAATATGTACATTTGAATTTTAAATAATATGCATTGAACAACGGTATTTGACGCATAATAATTGAAGAGTCATCCAAAATGTTTTATGATATAATATAGATATTTTCTTGATATTCTTGATTTAAAAATAACCGATAGTCTAATTCAAAATATTAAAGTAAAGTATGTCATTATTTAAATATGCTTATGAGTTATTTATATAGATTCAAATATTAAGTTTTAAGAAGTTATACTTATGCAGCTTCAACAAGTACACTTGAATTTTAAGTAGTATACATTTATCAACAATATATAAATATATAATAACTGGTTTTATAGATAAAGATTTTSTAATAGGTTTTTATATAWTTTTTACATACACATGATTAATATGGAATTCAAGCAATTAAGTCAAATAACAATTATTCGAGTTGTAGACCCCTTTTGAATTGACATTGCCCCCAAAAAAGATTATATATTCTTATTGAAATTTTTAGGGATACCCTCCTTTAGTTTTCTTATTTTCTTGTAGTGGGAATCGTTTTTATTATATTTTTTATTTTAAAACGTGTTTCGAATATTTCTATGCATATAATAAATAGAACGATATGTCAAACTCGACTCATATGCTACACAAGAAAACTTGTATTTAATTGTAGCAATTATGTTAACAGAGCAATTGAGCGGCATGTCACAAACTCAGGTCAAACCAGTATGTCTTGTGAGTTCACAATTCGTATATCCATATCCTATAGATATGTTGAACGGAAAGAAACTACTAACTCTTTCTGATCGAAACTTTGGTGTGACTGATATCAACGGCAACTTGATGTTCAAAGTTACAGGAAAGTTATTGAGCTTTCATGGTAAACGTCTCTTAGTCGACGTCGTCGGCAATCGTATTGTCACTTTCCAAAAAAAGGTCATGTCCTTCACATATTGTGTTATCTTTACTTTATCCGATGATTAATGTTACAGTGTTATTTAATCCAATAGTTTACATCATTTATAATTACTATAAATGGACTAAAATTTAATAGATAATTAATATTTCGTATTAAGATAGTACTTTATTTATTTTTTGTTTTTAAATTGTAAATTACGTTGAAACTATTTAAATAATATTTTGGTCAGTGAAACTTAAAAATATACGTATAAAACATTTGTATCATAATGAAATATTTAACCAAAAAATTCAACAGCARAAAATTAAAAATAATATAATATATCTATTTCGATGTAATATTTATTAATTAGGACACAATTTTAGAAATGCCATATAAAAAAAATAATTGAGATCGCATAATTTGGCCATGACAATTTATTCTAACGTCATTGTATAGGATGTACAATCGTTAAACCCTATTAAATTTAAAGTTTAATTATATATGGGTTGTCTAATAACGATAGGACATTCTAAAAGGTTCATTTTGTTGTAMTGCATTTCCTCATAACCACTAGTTTTGTTGAKTTCTTGACTGATTTGAGTTGTAGAAACTTCTCATTAGGATACTTTGCCGATAGACAACCGAACGACTATGTATTCGTGATGTCGGTTGAGCAGTTATGTTATCGAGTGAGTTAAACTGATGGAGCTGACTTTCTAAACTAATGTTTTGTTAATATGTATCAGCTAATAGGTGGTCGTAAAAGATGGCAATGTTTTAGAGGAGATAGCACAGACCCTAGAGATCATGTGTTCACTGCAAAACAATCATCTAGAACCCAATTCAAGACTTCACTTGATGTGTTCTTGGCCTCCAATAGAAGGCAAGATGTTGCTGATTTCAAAGTWAAAGGCAAYTGGTTTGAAAGACGGTGTGCTGTTTATGCTGGAGAGACTACAACTATCATTGCAGAGGTAAAGACAACATCTTTTTACTAAGCATTTACGGTCTTTTACGAGGTAACTAAACAATTTTATGCTTTTTATCGGGTAAGTTATGCTTATTCGATCAGAGATGATAGTCTTTAYCAACAATTYTACTGTGTCATTTTGCTCATGGAGAATCTTGGATAAAAATCATATGTCCCACATGTTTATGTACTATACATGTCCACCAATCATATAAATACACGTACGTAGAGTAAGAAAGTAAATGAATTAAATAAATTTAAAATAAATGAAAATTTGATGGGTTTTAGTTTCATTGGTGGAASATGAATGAGACGTGTGATTTTGGGACAAGTGATTTTTATCCRGGAATCTTACCTCGTAAATGAGGGTGGTGACTTTTACCCGGTTAACCGCTTAYCGGGTAAAAGACACTTRTACTCTATGTTATTGMTATGACCGAGAATTGTACCGGCACGGTAAGTGAGAATGATGACTCTTACCTTCTAAGGTAAGTCTGTTGGTACTACTTTTCATGCATGATGTACAAGCCATTTGAACCCTGATCGAGCTATATGGTAAAATYATAGATGAACAAGAAACAGACCGTTGAAAGCATTGCTTTTGGAATCGACACGTATACCATTACGGTGTATCCAAACGTTGATCACGCCTTTRTTGTTGCACTCATGGCGATTCTCAATGAGATTAATGATGATAAAAGTGACGATGATGAAAAATGATATGTGGTCGCACAAATTTCAGCTTAAATAATATCGTCTTATGTTTAATAAAAGGAGGAAAAAAGGATTTGTTATGCTTATTGGGTGTTTGCTTGTTACGATGTTGTAAGTCTGTTGTTGTATCTCGTCAAATGTATCTCCAATGAAATCCATCAATAATACTTTTGATTTTGCTAGAGGTTAATGTTTTAGAATTTTATTACTATATTTATGAGCTGTTTTCTCATATTGTTATTTAAGTTTCGTTGCAAATTAATCATTTTATTCATTAAAATGCTAAATAAACGCTAGATGTGCCAAGATGAGAGTTTTATGTTATTTATAATTGTATTTGAAAATGAAACAATAAAATGAACAATTAATTGTTTCGTTTTTCTTATATTTCTACAACTATAATGATAAGAATTGTTTTTTACGATATTACATTATGCAAGCATTTCAATGGCCGCGCTCATTTACATTGACTCTTTTAATTGTTGTAGGGAGCTAAATAGGAAAAAACTTCACTCTAATGGATTTCGTATTGTGGATAATCTTAAAATTTCATGTCTCATATATATCCATCAATCATATAGATATATGTAACCAGAGAGAGAAAGTAAATATGAATTAAATAAATTTAAAATAAATAAAAATCTGACGTGTTTTAATTTTATTGGTGGGAAACGAATGAGACATGTTATTTTTATCCGTGTATATATTGGCTCACTACATTAATTTTCATTATCTCATTCCCTACATGCGAGGTTCTAAATGGCGTGAGGCGTGCAGTGACAGCAGAGCCAAGCCTCAAGTGTGAGGCCATGTCGTTTTTCAAGGTGCGACTTAAGGCGGCAAATCTTTATATATATATATATACATATTACACATATATCTATGAAATTGAATTCAAAATCCTCATCGCCTTCAACTTGTGGTTAATGAATTCATGCTTTTAGTGAATAATTAGAATCGTTAAAATTTGTTTAATAAGCCATAATTTATATATAAAAAACAAAATAAACCTCATTCACACCTTATAAACCGTCATATCCTACCATAACGCGCATGCTGCAAGTCACGCCTCAGAGTCGCGCCTTAAGCTTTAACGTGGCATCGAGGCCACGCCTCGATGATATGGCACGCCATAACCCTTCCATAACGCGTTTTAGGACCTTGCCTACGTGTAAGGAACTTGTACAAATAATCTACATATTTTATTATATACATATATAAATCATGCAATTTGCTTATTTTGTTTTATTTGAAAAGTAAAAAAAACATTAATAAAAATAATGTATATTTGTTAATATATTGAGCATCATTGAAATAACAATGTATTATACTACAACAAAATCGGGTTTATAGGACACTCCCAAATTCTAAACGTCCAAATAGACCTTTTTATAGGACTTAGTTTATAAGACCAAAAAAATGATTTGTCCTATCTAAAAGTGTTGTATTAAGTTTATATGACTTTTTTTTTATGTCGTAATAAGTTTTTTAGAACACTTTTTACATAAAACATCTTATTATCAACTTTATAGAAACTGTTCTATAAAAACAAGTGTCCTATAAAAAATTAAGTTTATAGGACATTTTCTCAAAAGTGTCCTATAAAGTTGCTAATGCGACACTTTGTATTAAGAATGAGTATAGTTCCAGAAATAATTCTTGAATCTACTGCAGAAAGATAGATCGAATCGATAGAAGTTAATCGATTTGGATCTGAAATCAATTGTTGAAACCCAGATATAACAATAGAATAAAGTTAAGGAATTGA
>NW_020205697.1:3618-5545 GCF_001531365.2 Cynara cardunculus var. scolymus | reverse complement strand
TTGTATTCATCCCCCCCCCCTTCTACAACCTGTTTAGTATTCTTGTAGACCTTGTTGGGACCAACATCCCCAAATGCTGGGAGGATAGTTGGCAACGGGTCGAACAACTTCGTCTTGTGCAATAGACATATTGTGATATGTGGATCTTTGTAATCTAGTACTTGAAAGTTGATATTAGCATTTTAGGAGAGTCGAATGCTATTTATAGGAAACATAATACCATTAAACAATAAATAACAATATATATGGATTTTAAAATAATTCACTAAATTCTTTTGTACACGAATCATTCCATGCATCCGTGAAGTCCAAACCCATTTAATTGTTCTGGAGTGTATTTCACGAAAATCTTATATCAATCGTTTTTATCAAGATTCTAAATGATATGAGACGTGACGTAGCGGTAAGGCCAAACTTCAAGTCTTACATGTTACGAGGCTTTGACATTTTTCAAGTCATGTTCTAAGACGACATATACATACACATGTGTATGTGTGGGGAAGAGTTCAAACGAGAAGATCTTCATTTTACGAGAATGCGAGAAAACCCTTTTACCATAGACAATCACATGATACTATTATTCCATCACATATGATACATATGATACTAAATCAGAGACGCGGGCGATTTTCGATGCGATCATGGTTGTGGGCCAAGTCCCCCTTACACCACTAAGCTCCCTCACAAGTATTATCACATGTGATAAGGGTGTTGTTGATATGATAGTATAATTCATCAAGACCATTACGTGTGATGCTAAATCATACATGCAGACAACCTTTGGCGCGACCTAAGTCGTAGAACACGTCGTTCGTACATCACAGGGTCTCCTCATGCGTATTATCACTTGTGATAAGAGTGTTCTCACGTTCTCGTAAAATGGAGGTGTTCTTGTTTGAACCTCCACCTACATGTGTGTGTATATATATATGAAATTTGTGTGTGTTAGTATTTTAATTAATATGTAGAATAATTTAAATTCATATAAAGTAGTTAATAAATTAGAAACCAAAAAGAAGCATTTATATCAAATAATCAAACTTACAAGAAAATAATATGGAGAATGCAAAATCATGATTTTGTAATTCTCTACTCACTATTTTCTTGAATTTTCAAATAATTTGTATTCGTTGTATGAAAATGAGAGTAAAGATAACCTATTTAGATTTGGGAAAATTGCATCAAAATGGAACCAACTTTCACCTAATTCTTATTTTGGGAAACCAACTTTCAAAATCGTCATTTAGGGGTCACTATCAAACTTTTTGTTTATTTAAGGGTCTGGTTGATCTGTTGAACATGTAACAGGTAATTTAAGTGTCTTTATCAAACTTTTGGTTTGATTTGCCAAATTTGATTTAAACTTTAATATTGAACGAACATGAACAAATTTTTTTGTTCGTTTAGTTAAACGAACGAACATGAACAAGAGTCTCGTTCGTTCATTTATGTTCGTGAACGTTCGTTTATTTATCGTTCGTTTACGTTCGTTTATATTCGTTCGTTTATGTTCGTTTATATATTAAATTTAATATATGATCTTTTATTTATTTACTTTGAATTCAAATAATATTTATTTATGTTCGTTTAACTAGTTCGTTTATGTTCGTTTATGTTCGTTTAGCTCGTTTGTTTATGTTCGTTCGTTTACGTTCGTTTAGCATGTTAACGAACGAACATAAACGAACACGAACACACCTGATTTCCAAACGAACGAACACGAACACAAATATTTTAGTTCGTTTACCGTTCGTGTTCGTTCGTTTGTTCGGTTAAGCTAAACGAACGAACATGAACAAGTCTCCGTTCGTGTTCGTTCGGTTCGTTTACAGCCCTAGCAGCTGCTGCCCATTTTCATCCTGATGAAGTTTTCCTCCTTTCTCTTTGATTTTCCTTCTTCCTCTTAGATTTCCTTCTTCCTAACTTT
>NW_020205697.1:0-3272 GCF_001531365.2 Cynara cardunculus var. scolymus | reverse complement strand
CAAAGTGTCTCAACCTTAACACGTTTAAAAACAACGTTTTTGGCCTAGAAAATCCCCTTAAATTACCAAAACAAATGTCTTTGCTACACCAAAACATATATTCTCATATCAATTTAGATGATTGTCGAGGTAGATTCATGATTTTTAGATGGTCGCACAATTTGACTATAAAAACAAATTGTAGAAATATTTCACAATATTAATATAGATTGGATGATCAATTCCTTGTCTTGCATAGAAGGAACTCATGTTCGAGTCCTAACAATAATGTCTTTTAAACATAAGAGGCAAAATAAAAACATCTAAATTTAAGCTAAAAAACTAGTGAAGTGTTTGGTTCACAGAATGGAATTTAGTGGAATTGGAATCCATCAAAGGAATTTGATTTTGAAGGAATTGGAATGAAATTTGACCACGTGTTTGGTTGGTAGGGAATGAAATGGAATTTCTCAAAATAATTGGAATCTCTATGTTTGTTTGGCGGAATGGTGGGGTTTGGCAACTGTAACGATGACAGTAGTGGCATGATGGTGTTGGCAATGGTGGGACGTGGGGCGGGTGGGTGGCAGTTGTGATGACAACGGTAGTGGCATGATGGTGGGTGAGTAGGGGTGAGGTGTGCGGGGTAGGGGTTGAGGGTGTCAGACGTGACAATGACAGTATTAGCATGGTCGTGATGGGGGTAGTGTTCAAAAAGGTGCGTCATGGCGTGATATGGCGCAAGATGTGTCTCCGCCGTTACAAAATGGCCCATAACGCTTCTATAAGGCGTCGCTCACGCCATGGCGCATGTTTTTTTGTAAGACGTGATTTTTCTTCAAAAAGTTATTTTTTTATCCTTTAATTTCAGGTTTTATGATGCTTGATATCCCCACCTTTAATTTCCACCTTATCCTAATCATTACTTGATCTTGAACAAGACACAGCACTCCAAAGGGCATACATTATCCATAAATAAACAATTGAAATTTAGATAGTCAGGTGTGTACCACTTTATCCCCTAGTTGATACTGACTTGTGGAATGAGGCGGTTGGGGGATCCAAGAAAGGCCGTCTATTTGGGTTCGGGTACAATGAAGATCCCAATTTGGTCTTGACCGGGACATCCTCACAAACAAACTTGAGTGGATCGCCTAATGTAGATAGTCAGGTGTGTACCTCTTTATCCTTTGATTTTATTTATTTCATTTATGCTTCTTATTAGAAATTTTAACGTTTTATCGTATTTGTAGTTAATTAACAACTTACAATCCCAAATTCAAGAAATGCGCACTCGAATGAACATTAAAATGTTAATTAAGATTGTTTAAAAATAGAGAAACATTCTTTTTATTAACACATATGTCATAACATTCCCACGATTTATTCATATGATATTGATGATGAGCACAATGTCCAGATCTTTGTAGTGGTCCAGTTAATCGCCATATGAAAGAAGAACCACATGAGAGAAAACAAAGAGTAATTTTCTCATTTCATGAACTCTTGTGACCACTTAAAAAGCCAACAGTTTCAGCTGAAATCACCATAGTTGCCTCTATGGTGCGACTTCCTACTATGTTTTCTAAGAGATCGTTAGGTGAGTTCAAAATTCACCCGATACGCCTAGTCACAAGAACCACGTCTCCACTGGTATAACGTTGACCCTTACAAGAGTTCCCATATATTTGGACACCACAAAATGCATACAATATCATCAAGCCTTGTATTAATAACTTATATCACTACTAAAAAAAGGGTTTTTTTTCCGACGGATTTTGCCGTCGGAAAAACCCCCGCCGCTAAATGCAATTTCTGACGGATTTGTATTTTCTGGCGGACAAAATTCGCCAGAAATTCTTCGAACAGGTTTATAATATGTTACCACCCTATTGGGCTAATTAGAAAATGTAGTTAGTGTTTTCGACGGATTTTAAAATGTAGTTAGGTTTATAATATTTACCACCCTATCAGGTTTATAAAAAATAAAAATGTTTTTTTTTCTTATTTAAAATATGAAATGCTTTTTATTTTTGATGGAAAAAAGTAATTACCAATGGATTTTTCGTCGGAAATCCGTCGAACAATTTGTCAGAATTTTTTTAATGAAGCTTGAATCTAATTATTTACCGACGGATTTTCCACCAGAAATCCGTCGGAAATGTAACTGGTATAGAAAAAAACCCAAAAAACCTCCTAATCTGAAATCCTAAAATATAAACATCCTGTAAATTAAATACAAATATACAATACACAAATCTGCCATTAATACCTAATATGATTATCCAGACGAAATAATATTCATATATAAATTCGATCGATGATACTAGTTCAAAAATACACTATATCAAATTTATTGCGGCGGAGTCGGCAGAAACTGTTGAGATTGTGTAAACCTTTCTTCCGGATCTCATATTCCCTGTTTCGGATCTCTTCTCGGTGAAGAAGTTCATTTACTTCCTTCTGTAGGATCTCTTCTTGAATTTTTAATAAAAAAGATTATGTTCCGTTGGTAATATTAAACTTGGAAAAATGGTTTATTTTTACATTTTTTCAAGTTTAAATTTACTGACGGATTTCGACGAAATATAATTTTTTTATTAAAAATTATATCCCATCGAAAATCCGTCCGGTAATATTAATTAACTTGGAAAAAAGTAAAAAAAAAAAAAACTTTGAAAATTATCGACGGAATTTAAATTTTTTTTATTAAAAATTATATTCCGTCGAAAATCCGTCGGTAATTTTAAAAGAAAAAAATGTTTTATTGTTATTTTTTTCCTACCAAAAAATATATATATATATATATATATATTTATTTATTTATTTATTTATAAAGGTTAAAAATTTCCGATGGAATTTAAATTTTAATATAAAAAATTAATTCCTGTCGGAAATTTTTTTGATTAACGCTAATTAATTTATTTAAATAAATTAGACCAATTTTCACTACTAGAAAACCAGGTATCAGCGACGAATATCAGCGAGGGAAAATATCAGCGAGGGATCAGCGAGGGAAATGCCAAAAAACTCATTCCCTCGCTGATCTGCGAGGGAAAATTTCCCTCGCTGATCTGCGAGGGAAATACCAAAAAAATCATTCCCTCGCTGATCCCTCGCTAATTTGCGAGGGAAGTTTCTTCTGCAAATTCCCTCGCTGATCCCTCGCTGATTTGCGAGGGATCAGCGAGGGATTTTTTTATTTTTCCTATTTTCTCATTTTATGTGTTATATGTACATATTTTTATGTGTTGATATCATATGTATGCATGTCATGTGTTGTTTGTGTGTGT
>NW_020205696.1:4446-5546 GCF_001531365.2 Cynara cardunculus var. scolymus | reverse complement strand
GCATATTACTTAAAATTCAAGATTACAAGTAAATTATGTAAAAGTACAACTTATCAAAGCTCGATTTTTGAATTCGTATAACTAATTGCGGGTAAATATAATCAAGTAGAGGATGAACATCTCATTTTAAAATGTAAAAAATCTAAAATATAATTAGAATAATTATCGAGTTCCAACAAAATAAATAATTATTATCTTTATAAAAAATTATATTATTAAAYCAAATATAAATTACTTCGTTATTGTACATAAATTAAATTATAAAAAAATTAAATTAAAAAATTACACAAAAACGAGGAATTTCAAATAGTTAATTTGATACTAATATCGATATATTTTTGTCAAATTTTTATGATATCTTCAATCATATATTTTATTTAAAAATAAAAACATCATTGTTTTCTCAAAATTACATAAAACCATATTATAACATCGACTGAAATAAAAAATAAAATAAAATATTAAAATCACGATATATTTCACTATATTGCACGAATACGCTTCTAATTTATAAAAGAACAAGTAGTTTTACATGTATTATGCATCGAACGAGTCTTTTTCAACGAGGGACCGAAGGATTTGAAATGGAGTAAATATACATACATGTGGAAGCCAGATATTGTGCCACGTATTGGTCTCGTCGGTCAATGAATTACTCCCACGACAATTTTCAATATAATTCTCCGACCATGCAATTAATGTGAATATTTATTTATATTATATTATAAAACATTTGACAAAAATTCTTAAAAAGTATTTTTTATGTATAAAATATTATATATTGATGTACATTACTTAAAATTCAAAATTACAAGTAAATAATGCATAAATACAACTTATTAAAGCTCAATGTTTGAATTCGTGTAATTAATTACGGATAAATATAATCAAATAGGATAACATCTCATTTTAAAATATAAAAAATTTAAAATATAATTAGGATAATTATCGATTTCCAACAAAATAATTAATTATTATCTTTATAAAAAATTATATTATTAAACCAAATATAAATTACTTTATTATTGAACTTAAATTAAATTATAAAAAAAATTGAATTAAAAAATTACACAAAAAATAAAAATTTTAAATAATTAAAT
>NW_020205696.1:0-3531 GCF_001531365.2 Cynara cardunculus var. scolymus | reverse complement strand
AATTAAATTATAATAAAAATTTTGAATTAAAAAATATATATAAATAAAAACTTTTAAACAATTAATTTGATACTAATATTAATATATTTTTTTACAAATTTTATATGATATTTTCAAATTTATATTTTATTAAAAAAAATATTATCGCTTTCTCAAAATAACATAAAGTCGTATTATATCGACATAGATACAAAATAAAACTAAACATTGAAATCGAAATGTGTCTCGATACATTGCATGAGTACCCTTCTAATATAAATTGATGGATTTTCTTTTTCTTTTAAATCGACAAGTGGATCCATTGAAAATTTCAAAACTTAAAAGTAAAAAACAATGGATGAAATCAAAACTAGAAAATTATTAAGAAACTCAATTACATCCGATAGCATTGAATAACATGCATGGGATATTCATAACCTTTGGATTCTTAGGAGTTCAGGGGTTTAAACCTCACTAAAGGTGAGAAAGGTGTGTGAGTTTATTTGTTGTATTTATTATATATAAATATTATATACTTAAAAAACATACGTGAGATAAAATTCCATTCTTTCAATTAGTTTGAAAATTAAAATAAAATGCCGGTTTATTTGACATTTGACTTGTATGAAACTCTCTAAACTTAGTAAAAAGGTATAAATAGACAACTCCAACCGTGACGATATCAATGCATAAATGTCATTTTGTAATAGGATTTATGTTGAACCATGATTAAATCCCAAATAAACCAAGATTTTATTTTATTTTCCAAACAAATTCAAAGAATGAAATCTTTTCACGTTGTTGTTTCATGCTCGAAAAGATTGGTTGAGTTTTTTACAGATTGGATTCAGATCGAATGAGGCTCTATTGATCTCGATGGGTTCTTATCACTCTTGATATGTTTTTGAACGGTTCGCTATCAGATATTTGTTGGTCTTAATGGATTCTTGACAATTCTCGATGAAAGGTATAGGTACTGGGTTATGGTTTTACACACACCAAACTAATAAAGACGGGGTTTTGTAAGAGATGGAACAAAAAAGAAAAAAGAGGTCTCAGGTTCAAAATCCAAGGAGTAATAAAAATCCCCTTGTGGCCATGGAGATTTAAATACGGTAACTCTGAGCTATCTGCAAAGCAGGTGGTCGTCATGTGATCAGTCGGTTCGCATAGCGGGTTGAATATCCAGGTTAATAAAAAAAAGGAGGGGAAAATCTGGAAGGGTGCATGTCTCTTTTGGTAGGAGGTATCACATTGGATTTTTTTTAGTTAAGCATTTAATTCAAAAGGTTTAATTAAAGGCTTGTTGGATTAAAATTGTCGGGTGGATTAAATTGGTTCCTAGGTTTCTAAATTAAACAGACATCGTCGTGATATGTTGTGACTCAAGGTTCGAGTCTGACATCACATTAATCATGTCATGCGACATGACCCACTACACAATCTTAATTTATAACATAATTTGACTGTTCTTACTTTTTTAGTGTTTTACTTATTAGTTTTTAATGTGTATATATATATACTAGTTGTGTACCCGCGCAATGCGGCGGGARCCGTGAATTTTAACGATTTTGAAGTTTCACTGGTTTTATTAGAGAATATTTAACGATTATATAAGTTACACTTGGTCTTTATATATTAATACAATTTGAATAAATAAGAGTTACGGTTCCAATTACAGTCTATCGATGAAAAAAATGTATGACAGTTTAAAATCCAATATATTTAAAATTCAACATATTTAAATGACTTTACAAATGTGTTCGATTTACACCAACAGCAAAGAATCAAGAAATCGAGAGCGAGACCGAGAGTTTTAGAGCAATTGAATGAGAGATGAATGAGAGAACTTTTAATAACTCATGATGAATATCGGTTTGAATCTCACATTGGGAGGTGGGGAGAAGACAGAGGTATGAGAGGGTAAAGACATAAGTGAAAAATGTCAAAAATATCTTGGAAACTTGAAAAGAAAAGGTAATAATCTGCATTGGTAACTTGTACTATATGTTATTTTAATTGTAGATTAAGAGATTTTAAGACTGAATGCATAAAATATTAGTACTTAATGAATTATAAGTTGTTTTAAACACTTTTAAGACTTTGTGCATAAATGTATAGTACTTTGTACATTAAAAATTGTTTTYAAGACTTCTGATAAATCTGATTTATAAGGTACTATAGATTATATTGAATCAAACACTATTATTCATTCCCATTCCTTACCCTAGTTGTGTACCCGCGTAAAGCGGCATAATGTAAAATTTAAAAAGATGTAAGTGGACATATCGATTATGGACAAAGATTTGAGAGAAACTGAAGCAATCTAATAATCTACTTGATGTTGAAATTTGACAACCGATTGATTCTAATTTGGTTATGCATGAGATGTCGTATTATGGAACTACCTATCGATCTCAAAAGAATGCAGAACTTGACTTATCTTAAGAATGATCAAGATTGCACAAGTCCCACGTTCGCTTAGAGGGTGTTTGGGATAGCTTATTTGAAACAACTTATGCTTTTCTACAAATACATTTATCAACTTATTATAAGTCAGAAGGGTTTAACCTTTTCAAAAACTCTTTATTACCGGGTTGGCACCGGTATAAGTTGTTTATCCAAACACTCAAAAGGCTTATTACCGATGTCACACCGGAATAAGTCAATAAGTTGTTTTAATAARCAATTATATGATATACCATACCAATAACTCTTATTTATCATATTTAAGACTTCTATGAAATTTGGTTTATAAAGGTAGTATAAATATAGGTAAACAGTAGATAAATAAAAGGGATATAAAAGTAACTTGAAGATACACTGAAATATTTACAAGTCACTAACTACATTAGATAAATAAAAAGGATATGTAAGTCATATGAAGATACACTGAAATATTTACAAGTCACTAACAACATTCATAGTACATGCATCTAGTTTATCTATGTTCGTTTTTCCCTCAAAAAGCTAAAAGAGAAATATAGTAAAAGAATTACATAAAGATCTGATTTAATACAGCCATAAATAGGAACCATTCTCCAAACTTCCACCATTTTATCTTCAATACTCATCCCAACCTCTGTTAGATATGTTTTGATGCACCCATAAAAGCACACACTTTCTTTATCAACCAGAAAATCAAAACCTGATAAAGCCCAAAATTCAGCTCAGTRAACAACAAATGAAGCACAATGCCTTGAATTTTGATTTAAAATTATCAACTATGCAAACCAACAGATGCAACAAATGGGCAGACACAGGTAACAAGAAACAGCAGACAAAAAACTGGGAAAATTAGGAGAAAGTCAGTCCCAAAATAAGAAACCAGAATAGTAGCAAGAAAACACTAATCAGATCTGATCAAAATAAACCAAATCAACCAATGTTAAGAGAAGATGGAGTTGGAAACTTCTGGTGAAAAGGATAGGGTGTRTCGTGCACAAAGGGGACAGAATGCTCCTCAGGTATCAGTTAAACCTACAAAGTTGGCGAGCACCAATTCAACTCATATCCAAGACCAACCATTAGACGTAATTATGGAGGATGGAA
>NW_020205695.1:0-5582 GCF_001531365.2 Cynara cardunculus var. scolymus | reverse complement strand
TAATAATTAAGTATTTTGTTAGAACTCAATAATTATCCTAATTATATTTTAGATTTTTTATATTATAAATGAGATGTTTATCCTGTATTTTATTATGTTTATCTGCAGTTAGTTATACGAATTCAGATACGAGGCTTTTATAAGTTGTATTTATACATAATCTACTTGTAATATTGAGTTTTAAATAACATAAATTAATAAACAAAATGATTTTTAAAATTTTTTATTAAATGCTTTATAATATAGTATAGATATTATGACGTATTTTGGTATTTTAATAAATAAAAAATGTCATATTAATTTTTGAGATTATGCCATTTTACTTGTCCAATGTAACTTTGCCGTTTGTCTCGCATTGTACACTCACGAGTCACGAGGGTGTTTTTTTTCTACTGATTGTCCGTGACCAAATTTTTTTAGTTTTTGATTAAAAATATTATATTAAAAACAAAATGCAACTCGTTGGTTCCTGATTTGAAATGCTTAATATCAACAGCTTAATTTTGGAAATGTATCATATATATATTTAACTTAAGGCAGTTAACAAAATATACTATAACTAAATAGGATTGAATTTATCTGAGATCAACTTGTTTTTGTGAGACTCGTGAGATCATTTTTTATACTTGAAACTTCACAACAAAATGATGTGAAGGTAAAAAAAAGGTCGAACATTCACAACAAAAACACAGTAAAGGTTATCTTCACAACGTCTCACTGTGAAGTTTCAAGCGTAAAAAAATGGTCTCCTTTCTCACGTGTTCCGAAGTCATGAACAAAAATATCATGTTATAAATTTATATAACACATAACTTTTAGAATAAGGGTTTTAAAGTTTTTGAGGTTTAATTTGTAATTATACAAGTTTTAATCCTATTATAATATTTGGTTTTATTTCTTAAATTTTGTTTTAAAATGTGGTAGAAAATTGTTTTTCTATATAAGTGAATTTGATATGAACAGCTTTGATACTATAATAAAATTGTTTTTATTGTTTTCATTTATAGGACTTTTGATATAATATATTATATGAATTTTTTTATTTATTAAAACGGTAAATTCAAATTAATTTATAGTTTTAATATTGATATAAATACAAACTTCAAAGAAAATTGTAATATATATATATATATATATATATATATATATAGAGAGAGAGAGAGAGAGAGAGAAAGAGAGATGGGTGAGTTACGTTACAAACCACCCAATTCATAAAAACTATACAAACCGTTTTCGATCAATAGGAAAATTTCGTTTTTTTCTTTAATTTTATTAAGTAAGGTATAATAGTCATTTGATTGTATATTGTTTAATATTGGAAGGTAATAATTACTCTTAATTATAGAGAAGGTAGTAAATCAATTTTTCTTAATATAATTTTTTTACCATTAATAGTTTTTATTATTTCATTACATTATACTTATTAAAATATGAATTGTAAAAGCACTACAATATGAAATCTGATTTCGTTTCATTGAAAAAATATATGTAATTTGAGTAATGAAACGAATGTCATCAAGATAAAGTAATTTTTATTTTTCAAAATAAAGTATTCAGTCATCAAGATTTCACCTTTGTTATGGATTAAATCCATTGCTCTAATGCCGTTAACTTTAACTCCGTTAAATCAATGGTAATATAGTCTTTTCTTTTTTAAACTTAATAATACAAGAAATAAAAAAATAATATACTTTTTATATCATAAGATTATATATGATATACTCTCTTAACTCTTTGACTCCTTTGTCTTCTCACACTTGAATATGAGTTACTCATCAGTCATCATTTCGGTGTTTTAAAGTGGAACAAACACAACAATTTGTTGCTCTCCATATCAGATAAGAAACACAAATGGGTTTTTGAAGAGGTAAGGAAACTGGTCAGTTTTTCATGGTTGGAGACGGAGAATTGAAAGGAAGTGGTAGCTGGAGATGGAGAAGGAGGCCGGAGGAAGTGGTGTCGGAGAAAAAAAAATCAAAGGAGATGCTTGTAATTTGTTTGAATAGAGATTGGCAGGTGGCATTTTCTTATTAGGTTTTCAAATGTTTTTAATTAATTGATAAAACGACAAAAGTGCCCGTTATGTAACATAATTTATTTTAACAAAATTCGGTTACAACAAAACTGAAACCACAATGATGATATATGTAATTAATTCGTTTGGAGAACTTAATCCAAAATTTTGATATAACCATAGGGACCAAATATGTAATTTGCTCTCCCTTTCTCTCTCTATATATACATATAGTATGCAACTTACAAAGTCATGTAATAAGAAGAATACTCTCATGTATCGAGGAGTCCTCTTGTTCTCTGCTTTAATGTTTTGTATTTTCTCACCAGGTATATATATATATATATATATATTCGTATTGAAATTTGATGATCGTGTGTGTGTATATATATAATTTTTTGTTAATATATTAATTTGAAGAAGTTGTTTTTGAGTATTTTACTAGAAGGGAGATGTATGAACATGAATATGATGCAGATAAGTTATGTCTGACAAAAGCTCGAAGATCATCAATGGTTGCTGAAGCCACAGGGGTGAACCTAAGTTTTCAAGATAATCATGTGCGTAGCTTTTCCCTTCTTTTATCAATTTTCTATAGATACTCGGATAACTATCGGGTTGGGTTCCGATCATAACAGTAAGCATTCATCTGCATTCGTCTACATTGCTCCGCATATCTATTTGTATAATCATGATTGAAATTGAACATGTAAACATGACTAAAGATAAGAGAATGCAACGTGACCAAAAGGTCCATATTTAGAGGTTTAGGGTTTGTGAGTCAGAGTCATCATATCACTTGGTGTATTACTTTTCATGGTCTAATGACTTGAACAAATGAAAGCGTTACGAGTTGAAATCAAAATTGGTACTATTTTAAAACATTTTTAATAACAATAAACTGAAATATAAACTATTTTATGTAAGAGAGATTTTGTTTAGTAAACAATAAACTAATTAACTTATAAAATTGATTTTCAATAAACCTTAGGTGGTTATTTTTTCCAATTATGAAAGATTTTAATAATTTTTACCATATCGTTTTTTTATTTATTAGTTTTTACCAAATATATCTATTTAATAAACCATGAGTTACCTTAATTATTAATCAGTAACTAATAATTAGCTCATTAACTAATTTATAACACATCATAAATCTACAATTCACAAATTTTTGTAATTTTACATACATATACATATGTATGTATACATACAAGGGTCCATTCAAGGAGAAGTGATTAGTTTGTGGTAATCGTAAGATCCAATATGATACACTCGTTTGAGATATTTAATGATATTTCTTAAATAAGCTAAAATGGTAATATAGTAATTCTATTTTGACAAAATATTTAATTAAATTTTATAGAAGAAAATATTTAATTAAAATTAGTTACCTAGTATATCAATTACCTAATATACATCGTATGTTTGTGAATCAAAGTGTATCATAATGATAATGTTCACAATGTTTCACGTGCATCACAATGTATTTTCTTTATTTTAGGAAATGGATCTCACACTTACCATAAACAAAACAATTCTTATTTGATTAGGCCTCTTTTTTTTTTCTCTCTCTCTCTCTCTCTATATATATATATATATATATGTATGTATAACTAAAAAAGTGAAAATAAAATGCAACAATTATTGAAGTTGCTTTGTCTGCGACATATGTTTGCCTTGAAAATGACAAAAGGTCCAAAGCCTCACGAGATTGCATTTTGTTTGTTTAAAATCAAATACAACAATTTCATACGAAGTTACATTAATAACAAATAAAATAAAAACGACAAATCGTGTATAAATGTACGTAGTACTCTTATTTTAGAGATATATTTGCAAGAAATTAATTATCGACAATCCCAATTGGCTTTATATAGAACCCACCTCCAAATGTATCAATATAAGAAGACAATTTTTGACTATCGAACCCCGACATGTCTTATATTTGAACAAAATTATCTTGTCCCTTTACCAATGGAGTTAAGTCAAGATTTTGTAATTTTTAATTATTTTAAGAAACATATATATAAGTTGCAATTGCAACATAGATTTTTAATACTATTTTCTTTAAAATGTAATATTTTAATTAATTTGTAGGTTAAGGTTAATAAAAAGATATTTGTTTTCTAGGTAAATGGTTGAGTTGTCTTTTAATTAATGTTGATTAAATAAAATCGGGTTAAAATAAATAAGTAAACTTAGTTTGAAAGTCTAAGAACTAAAAGAACGTCAAATATAAGTTCAATGGATACATTTAGTAGACAGTAAAAAATGTTTTATTGTTCAAAACATAAGTTCATAAATCTTATTAACAATTATCTTCGATGGCTATTACAGGTGGTAGTAAATAATGGCATAGTTGAAATCACTCTATCAAATCCAGAAGGACATCTCACAGGCATACACTACAACGGGATTGACAATTTGTTGGAAGTAACAAATGATGAAACTAATCGAGGGTATAGTAGAAATGTCATTCTCATTTATTCATTGACTTTTTTGATCATACATGGCACATTAAACTCTCTAAAGACAAACATTTAGGACCACTTTGTTTCGAACATCTAATGACTTCAACTCTGGACCAACATAACAAAAAAAACAAGTATATGATTCTCGGGTTACATTTACATGATGTAACAAGGAACAAGGGTACAAATCTAATCAAAGGGTAAAAATGTCATTTTAAGTATTCACTTATATGAACAAGCATGATAAGTATATGGACAATTAAGAAAATAAATGTCATTTTTATCATTAATATTTTATCAGTTTTTTAGACAGTAAATATTGTGATAACGTGTATCTTTTACTTTACTTGATGCGAAAGAAAATAAAAATATGTTTTACAATCCTTTGGAAACGCTTGTGGACCAAAACAAGAGTTTGGAAATTCAAGCAAATAGTTGATGGAGAGCTTTAAATTACTATGAAAATTATAGATTTATTAATTTTTATTCTAGACTTTCATTTCTAAGTTTAACTTTATGTTCTGTTTGGAAGAATAAAACAACATAAAAACGTTGACTGATCTCGTTAACATTGAACTTAGGAAAATAACGAGTTGTAATTGGATCCAGTCAACTGTTGTGTCTCAACGTATTTCGGAAAAAACAAAAATTATAACCAATGTGAATATTTTGTTATCCTTCATAATTTTTTTTGGCTTTCGCTACTGATTTTAGGTATTGGGATGTTGTTTGGAGTCATCCGGGAAGTATTGGAACTAAAGGTGTCATGGAAAGGTACATTTATCTTATCTTTCAATGACGTATCAAATTGCTTCGGTAAATAAGTAGATATCAGATAATGATTATTGCGTAATGAACAGGCTCGCGGGAACGAGTTGCGAAATTATTGTAGAAACTGAAGAACAAGTTGAACTCTCCTTTTCGAGAACATGGAATTCTTCCGTTGAGGGCAAGCAAGTCCCTCTTAAGATCGATAAAAGGTTGTTGTTTCRTTCTATGATAATTTCAATTAACAAAAATGAAAATATGGAAATGATGATTGACCACAATGATCAACTAGGTATATTTTGCTTCGTGGGTCATCGGGATTCTAT
>NW_020205694.1:4346-5515 GCF_001531365.2 Cynara cardunculus var. scolymus | reverse complement strand
GTGACTGAAAGAAACAAGAATAGACAGTCAGAAGGGAAGATTATTGAGAAAAGGAAATAGGAAGGACCTTCGTCTTTTAGAGGACCCAAGACTGTAAGATATAATAACAGATCTGAACATAAGAACAATGAGAAAGTTAATCAAGGTAAGGATAAGATGGATCCGAGGAAATGTTATAAATGTGGTGAAGCGGGTCATCTGTCCAGAAACTGCCCAACCAACAAAAGGTGTTTTAACTGTAACTCTCCGGATCATATTCGACCAAATTGCCCCTTGTTAAGAAATCCGCAGTTGACAATGGGGAGTAATGCATCAGGTAATCGGGGAAGAGCTACTGGGAATCAAGTAGGGGCGCGGGGACGATCCTTCCAAATGACCAAGAATGAGGCAGAAGCATCGCCTGATGTGGTAACAGGTACTTTTCTTCTGAATTCAATACGTGCTAAAGTGTTATTTGACTCTGATGCAAACTTTTCGTTTGTATCATCATTGTTTGCTCAAACTGCATGTCTGAATTCTGTGCTGCTTGAAGATAAATTAGTAGTTGATACTGCTAATAATCAGGAAACTGTTACTAGTGTGTTCAATGACTGTTTAATTGTTGTTGAAAACATTGAACTCCCGATCCGGTTATTTCCTATGCCAATAAAAGAATTTGACATAGTAGTGGGTATGGACTGGTTGGCAAAGTATCAGGCTAGCATTGATTGTAATCAGAAGATDATCAGAATTATTTTGCCAGACCAGAGAACAGTTATTATTTATGGTGACTGTCAGGATCATCGCATTAGTATTATGTCAGTAATGAAAGCTCGAAGGAGTATTCGAAAGAAGTGCCAAGGATGTTTGGCATATGTCATTGATTTAAAGAAAGAGAAAAGAAAGGAAGAATTGATTCCGATAGTTTGTGAATATCCAGAAGTTTTTTCGGAAGACTTATCTGGATTACCACCATATAGAGTTATTGAATTCCGAATCAATCTTATACGAGGAGCTGCACCAGTAGCTAAGGCTCCGTATCGTCTAGCTCCATCTGAACTAAAGAAATTGGTGACACAGTTGAAAGATTTAACTGATAAAGGATTTATAAGGCCTAGCACTTCGCCTTGGGGTGCTCCGRTCTTGTTTGTCAAAAAGAAGGATGGATCTATGCGAATGTGCATAGATTA
>NW_020205694.1:0-2223 GCF_001531365.2 Cynara cardunculus var. scolymus | reverse complement strand
ACTATTCAAACTCTAGAAGATATGTTGAGAAGTTGTATTATTGACTTTGGAGGATCATGGGAAGATCACTTACCATTAATAGAGTTTGCATATAACAACAATTATCATTCCAGTATTCGAGCGGCACCATATGAATTATTGTACGGACGTAAGTGTCGAACGCCGTTGTGCTGGAATGAAGTGGGTGAAAAACAGCTAACGGGTCCTGAAATTGTTCAAGAAACTTCCGAAAAGATTGAACAGATGCGCGAAAGAATCAAAACAGCACAGGATCGCCAGAAAAGTTATGCAGACAATCGTCGAAAATCCATTGAATTTGATGTAGGCGATTTTGTAATGTTTAAAGTTTCGCCATGGAAGGGTGTTATCAGATTCGGGAAGAAGGGAAAGCTCAGTCCAAGTATGTCGGGCCATTCAGAATTTGTAAGCGAATCGGGCCAGTAGCATATCAGTTAGAGCTACCAGAAGAACTGAATCGGATTCATAATACTTTTCATGTATCAAACCTGCGGAAATGTTTGGCTGATCTGAATCTAGCTGTACCTTTGCCAGAAATTCAATTAGACAGTAAATTGAACTTTGTGGAAACACCAGAAGCCGTAATTGACAAGAAAATCAGGATATTGAGAAACAAAGAGATAAGTCTAGTTAAAGTACAGTGGAAGTTTCACAAAGGACCAGAGGCGACCTGGGAGTTGGAGTCAAAGATGAGATCAGAATACCCGTGGCTTTTTTATTAAAGGAATTCCGGGACGGAATTCTCTTGAGGGGTGGATAAAGTGATAACTAGATCCTGGTTGTTACCCAAGGTATTTAATACGTGATTATTTTATTTATTTGATTGTGTGATAGCATGATAAACTGATATGTTTGATACATGCTGGGATGCGAATTTGTGCATTTATTTGGATAAAGGTATATATATATATATATATATATATTTCATACGTATATATATTTATGTATGCATAAATATAGAAGAATATATCTATATTTTTATGCATGGAATATGCATGCTAGTTTATGCATGGATGTATGTATATGCATAATTCATGCATGAGGTAGAGGTGGGTTTGGAAGGCGGTTAGCCGACTTCCTATATTTAGTAAGTATAAAAGGGGCTTTACTCCTTCATTTGTCACTCCCTGCTATTTGGAGAAAGTTTGAGAGTTTTTAAAAGAAGTGTTGTCCGGTTAGCGAAAAGGAGGTGATTTCAAGAGTCCAGTTTTCAAAAGGGTTGATTTCTAACGTTTTGGATTCAAAAGCTTTATAAGGTGAGTGGTTTCTAAATCTTTTGTATAAAGATTTTACTTGTTTTATTTGCATGCTTCGTATTGTTTTTATTTAAAAAGAAACCATGATTAATTTGTTTAAGTGTTTATCCGGACAAAGAGTGACCGGATAAGCATTWAAACYRGACAAGCCTTAGACGGTTTATTGTCCGGATTGTTTTAAACCGGACAAGCCTTTTGCGGCTTAGTGACCGGACTAGTTTTAAACCGGACAAACCATGAGCGGTTTATTGTCTGGAGTTGGTAAACCGGTTGAATGTTGGGCGGTTTATAATTGGTAGTATTACTTATGATTTTATACTGAGAAGTAGGAATACGACCATATGGGGAGCTGTTTATTTTTAAACCGAACACGTCTTGAGCGGACTATTGTCCGGATTTGATATCCGTTCAATATAATATTGTTCTGTGTTAAACCGTTCAACAAGTGGGTGATGTGTTGACGGAACATGATATCCGGACAAAGTGAATTTTAATTCTAAGTGCTTAATCCGGATGAGACTTGACCGGATTGTTGATCTGTTGTTGATTGGACTTGTGGACCRGATTTGTTGATATGGTCTTGTGATTTTTAAAAGAAATTGATATTTTATCATAAAAAGAAGTTTTGATATAAAATGATTTATGGCTGATAACAATTCCAATGACTGCAGTCTATTCGGAATTATTTTAAATGTTTTGATGAAGTAATAAGGGTGGCATATCAAGGAGAGGTGTCCATTTGATATAAGGGTGCATTGTTAGCTTTATTTTTAAAGCTAGTAATTAACTTGAAAAAGTTTCATGAAACAATCCAGAGCTAGAAGACGAATTGAAGAAGTATCTGCGCCAAAACGTCTAAGTCTAGAAGACCAGCCTCTGTGCTAAAGAGTCACGGAGACCAGAGCTGCTTTCAAAGACTACAGAGCTTCTGTGGTAACCAGAGCCTCTG
>NW_020205693.1:0-5603 GCF_001531365.2 Cynara cardunculus var. scolymus | reverse complement strand
AGGCTTGACACGCACTCTAAACCTACCATACTGCATTAAATGAACATTTAATGCACTGGGTATAAATAGAAGTGTTTCTTCTCCATGCAGAGTGCGCGCGTCACTCTCTATTCTCATTCTTACTTCAAGCTTCTTTCAGCTTAAGTGAAAGACTCTCTTTTAGCAATATCTTTTCTTGTATTTGCTAACCTTTGTGTGTAACTTAAGATTGTTTAGATAGGTTTCTTATACCTTATCTTTCCGCAAACAATCTTGTAAAATTTGTATTGATCTTCTCTATCAATATATATTTTAAATTTGAAAACTGTGTTTGTATTCATCCCCCTCCCCCCTTCTACAAACTGTTTAGTATTCTTATAGACCCTTTGGGACCAACAATAATTGTGCTTGTATGTTCATATGTGAAAGCCACAAACTAAGATTAGTTAATAAGTTACATATATGTTCATATGTATTCATAAGTGTTCATAATGCAACACGAATGATTCTACGAACTATAAAAAGAATGAGCAATTACCGATTTGTAACTGATGTAATTATTAACTATCAATTTGTAACCAGTTTGGACATCTCTCCCAAAAATACCCCTGTTCACCTACGTTTGATATCCTTCATTTTTAATCAACTACAAATATGCCACAATTGATCTCATCAATAGATTTTAAAAATCAAGGGTCAAGATTGGTTCACAAAGTTAACACCAACAAAAGAACCTCCCCTATATATATATATATATATATATATATATATAGGGGTCCATTAAGGGAGAACTGATTAGCTTGTGATAACTGTGAGATCGAATCTCAACCACAAATCAATGAATAAATTACGAAACTAATATTTTTGGTAATTTTTTTAGGTATTTTAAAATTTCTCTCTCTCTCTCTCCGACCTCTGACAAAAATCATGTAATGCCCAAAATACACCAAGATACACAATGTGATACCCAAAACATACCAAGTAAACTTTGAGACCTTTGTGATACCAATTGTGGTACCACTGTGATAGCAACTGTGGCGGGGATGGGGGAAGGGAGATAGGTAGTGAGGGGGTCATAAGGAAAAAGATGGTGCGAACTGTCGGGAATGCTCACAGGTTGGTGTTTAGTGGTTGATCACCAGAGACGACATCTTGGTCAGACAAGATGACCGGAGAAAGTCATCGGAGTGGTGGTGGGTGCAGGAGAAGGCCACTAGATTTGGTCCCTCTGCGTCCGTATGTGTGTGTATATATACATATATTAAAATAATTAAACTAATTAAAGTAAATTAGAATATTAAACTAATTAAGTAAATTGAATAATCAACATAATTTACTAATTTACCTTTTATTTTATTTTAGTAAATAACATTAATTATCTAAAATGATTGACTCATATTGGATTTCACAGTTACCACAAACTATTTAGTTTTCATTTGATTAGACCCCTATATATGTATGTATATATACAGACACACATACTTTTTTAACTATCTAATTAGTATAAACTTTGTTAAAGGAAGTATTTTTATCTTTTTAAATATTAATACTATATTACTTAATTATCACATTTTTTAATTATCTCATTTACTTTGTTTAAACTTCCTTAATTACCTTATTCACTTTTTGATTCACTTCTAAATTTCGATAACAATTTTAGAACAATCATTGTTCATACACGAAACAAACATTTTGAT
Organism: Cynara cardunculus var. scolymus; assembly: GCF_001531365.2. NCBI lineage: Eukaryota > Viridiplantae > Streptophyta > Magnoliopsida > Asterales > Asteraceae > Cynara > Cynara cardunculus. Next base: position 3,927 of record NW_020205693.1, on the reverse strand, counting down.
CTTTAAACAAAAATCATTATTTCACATATGAACTCTAAACAAAATCATTGTTTCAACTATGAACATTCTGGTTTCACCTGTGAACTTCGATAAAAATAATTTGGAATAATCAAAGTTCATAAATGAAACAACACTATGAATTTTAAACAAACAACATATAAGACATGATTATTTTTCAGAAATAAAAACAAACACCATATTAAAGAGAGTTTGGTAGAGTTGTTCAAGAGGGAGAGATAATAGACTGGTGATGATTATCTTCCAAAAATAAAAATAAAAGAAACAATTTATTTCAAAATTGTCCTCCATATAATTCAATTTAGGGGGTGTTTGGGATTACTTATAAAAACAACTTATTGACTTATTCCGGTATGGTACTGGTAATAAGCACTTTTGAGTGTTTGGATAAGCAGCTTATACCGGTGCCAAACCGGTAATAAGGATTTTTTAAAGAAGTTAAACAATTTTAACTTATAATAAATTGATAAAGACTTTTATAAAAACGTATAAATTGTTTCAAATAAGCAATGTGAAACACCCCCTTAATTTCTTTTCTTTTTCATCATTCTATTTTGTAAAGTTAATACTATTTTTGGTTAAAAAATTGATTATGTCTTTTTCTCTCTATATATATACATAGAGAGAGAGAGAGAAGAAAAGGAGAGAAGAGAGGATGTTTTTGTTAACCAAACAAATTGTGTAACTATACAAACCCATTTTCATAAATAAATATAAAAAAAAAAAAAAAACCATTGTTAATCCTTATTAATTCATGTTGGAGTCAATTATTAGGAGTATGAAGATAATTTCAGTTTTTAGTTATTTTTTAATTAATGAATTCAATAGGATGTTATAAAAAATGGTTGCATGATTTTAGGGATTGTAATTATATCATCTCTTTCAAGTTTTCTCAATGAACAAGTTTACAGAGGGAGAAAAATAGATATTATACTTGAACAAGTTCGAAAGTGAAACAAGTGAACAAGTTTAACATATGATCAGGGTAGGCACTGATCAGTATCAGTATCAGTATCAATAACTATAAGGGTATACAGTCTAAAAATTAAAAATAATTTGGTACTACTGATGATGTATAATAATATGATTAAATTCAAATATATTCAATATTGACCTCATTAGGTGTTGACGGGACAATCACAATCGTCAAAATTATTAAAAAGAAATTTATAACGTTTGTAGTATTTTAGTTGCTATATGATTATGCATAATATTATGATAAAGATGTAAAATAAAAAATAAAAATTAAGGAATATAAAGTAAATTATATAACTAATTATAAGGGTATAATTAAAATGTAATTTAAAAATTAAAAATGATTAGTGTTTGAAGGTGTGGGAGAGAAAGTAGATGAGAGAAATCGGTAGAAGCATAAGTTGTTTTAAATAAGCAATCCCAAACACCCCCTAAGTTTATGACCATCCAAACATGTATTTTTCAACATGCTCAAAATAAAGGTTTGCTTATGATTGTCAAACATAACTTGAGTCATTTTCTTATTCTCTCTACACCACAATTTTATTGGAGAAATTAAGGGGCCGTTTACCAAACGTTTATCGGATGAATACTTATTAAGTCATATTTACCTTACTAAATGAATATGATAAGAAATAAAAATCTTGCCCTGAAAACAAATACTAAGTCTGTCAAGTAAGTGATGACGATAAATGATGATAAATTTATGTGCAGTTCTATGAAGAACAAAAGAAAAACCGTCTACGAATTTGCTCTAAAAGCCTCTCTCTCTCTCTCTCTCTCTCTCTCTCTCTATCAGTCAACACAAAATTAGTGTTTATTATATTCAAGAATGATAAGGGAGGTGAAATGCGGACTCATGCTTCTCCGTGGTCCTTCCTTGTACCAGATCGCTACTCCCCACTCTCACCTCCTCCTCCTCCTCCTCCAACGATGACGATCGCCAACTGCTACTACCAAACGACATCGTTCTGGTGGAACTAGGTGTGGCTAAAAACGTCGGTTTCGCTTCTCCAGCCATGATTACTAAATATTTCTCTTCCATATCTGACGACTTCCGATTGTCGTTGTGGTTTTCCGGCAGTGAGCTACCAGCAGACTCAATATCTCCGTCGTGGTTGTCAAAGTAGCCGGAGAGCTTCCAGTAAGAGCAGGCAAGAATGAAGAGAGCAAAGGCGATGAGAGCCACCATGGCAGCAAGTCCGCCGAAGAGGTACGGCACCGGTGAGTGCCATGGTGACGGTTGAGGAGCTATTGAAGAAATTGGTGCCATCATCTTTCTTTATTTCCTTTTTTAGGTTCAGTGTTGGAGGATGAATTGGTTTTTATAAAGAGGAAATATGGAAATAAATAATTGGGTGGGCGTTTTGATGGTTTTTAGATCAACTTTTCTCACGTTTAACGTGTAAAGTTAAAGATAATTACATCTAATGAAATATTAAAAGTGAAATTACTAAAATACTTTGAGATTACTTATAAAAAAAATAAATTATTGACTTATTTCAGTGTAAAATCGGTAATAAGCACTTTTGAGTGTTTGGATAAACGACTTATACCGGTGCCAAACCGGTAATAATGAGTTTTTGAAAAAGTTAAAACTCTTCTGACTTATAATTAATTGATAAATATTTTTGTAAAAAAATATAAATTGTTTCAAATAAACAATCCCAAACACTCCCTAAATATTCTTCAGAATTCAAAGCATCTTCGGTTATTATGCTATAATTTTTTTAATAAAGTTATAATCTTTAACTTTTTTTTACATAAAAGTCCAAGAGCTTTTCTATTTTAAGTTTTAACAATTCTAATATTCTTCTACATATTTAATTTCAAATAACTCTTATTAATGAAAAAAATTAAAATATTATTTCTCCTTTTTCTAATATTCGTTGAAGATTCCTACTTAAACGTACTTCGACTAATCTCGTGGAACCCTGAAATTAACGATTAGCCAAACCTTCCGTGTCCCTTAAAAGATCGAAACTGATGAACTCCAAGAAGTAGACACATAGTTTTACGAATTAAGTTTGGCCCATAACCTTCAAACATGGTAAAAACTTGAGTTTGAAACACATATCAATATAGTCTAAAAAGTACTTATTTTACACGAATTCTCAAGTTTGATATAATAGGAATCGTCTTTACATTATTTTTAATGAGATAATTAAAAAGTAGACATGTTTAAAAAATCTATTGGACTTATCAAATTGGTCGAACCAAGTCCAATCGCATCCTTTTTGGCGGTTTGAGCCATCTGACGATCCGGTTCAATCTTAAAATTAGCCAAACTTCTTTGTGTAGTTTTATGCCCCGGTTAATTTTGCATGTTGGTTTGGTCTGATCTTCATTTCAGCCTTTATGGTTGATGTAGACACTTGTTAACACATCTCATCCTTTTATACAGAGAGAGAACAGTAAAAAAGTATGATACTAATAAAATAGTGTTCTATAACTTACTTTGGCAGACATGCAGAACATGTTCTTATACAAGGATGAGTGTTAGAGTTGGTGAACCAAACTTCCTGGACAAGTTTTCACTCCAAAATTCGGCTTGCCAGCAGTAGTATTTGTCAAACTACCATTTGACTTTATCTTGTATTGATCTTCTTTTGGCTTGATGACAAACCAATCCGTTTTGATGACGATATTAACCTCACTTCAACTAGTCTTCAATTTTGTTGAATGTCTTTTGTTCTTGAATCAACATAGAAAGTTACAAGACTTAGAAAGAAAAATCTTGTTTTTTCTGTTCCGAATTATACACTACTAGAAAACTGGGCATTTCCGGCGGAATTTCCGGCGGACAAATTCCGCCGGAAATTTTCCGGCGGATTTCCGGCGGATTTCCGGCGGAACTTTAAAAAGTCAAATTTTGTTGACTTCCGCCGGACAACCGCCGGAAATCCGCCGGAAAATTTAAACCGGTTAGATTTC
>NW_020205691.1:0-5609 GCF_001531365.2 Cynara cardunculus var. scolymus | reverse complement strand
GGCTCTGGTCTCCGTGACTCTTTAGCACAGAGGCTGGTCTTCTAGACTTAGACGTTTTGGCGCAGATACTTCTTCAATTCGTCTTCTAGCTCTGGATTGTTTCATGAAACTTTTTCAAGTTAATTATTAGCTTCAAAATAAAGCTAACATTATCTTAACCTCAAAACCAATATCAAAACTCAACAGTTGATACACAAACTTATGACGAATTTAGTTTCAAAACCACTCAACTTATCAAATAGATTTTTTGATGATAATCACACAACAAAAGCTTTATTCTAACACATAATCTTCAAGTACTTTTGAAGCAATAATTCTTCAAGAACACCTTATCACACACACACAGGTTCTTTTCTAAAAAGAATGACAGTGATTAGGATAACCTTATCCAAACTTTTCTTTAAATATCCTCATCTAGGCGGTGAAGGATTTTAATAATATAAAATTAGATATGACGGTGTGGATTTTATTATTTTAAAGACCTATTTGCTTCATTACTAAGGTACCACCTTCTTAATAAAATATTCATATTATCCAAACATGTATGTATTTATTTCATGTATCATGTATTGTTGCCACATTCACGCCTACCATTTTATAATTTATTAATTAATCACGTAAAATTTACCTTGACCCAGGTTATAACATTCTTTCCCCCTTAAAAGAATTCCGTCCCGGAATTCTTTCAAATAACCATGGATATTTTTCTTTCATATCTGATTCTAATTCCCATGTTGCTTCCGAACCTTTGTGAAATCGCCACTGTACCCTTACTAGACTTATTTCCTTGTTTCTCAACACACGGATTTTGTGGTAAGTTATAGCTTCTGGAGTTTCCACAAATTTATGTCTTTCATCCAATTTAATCTCCGAAAGTGGTATTGCCATACTAGGATCAGCAAGGCATTCCTTAGGTTTGACACATGGAAAGTATTGTGAATCAGACTAAGTTCCTCTGGTAATTCCAATTGATAAGCTACTGGCCCAACTCGTTTACAGATTCTGAATGGACCAATATATCTTGGACTGAGTTTACCTTTCTTTCCAACCTCATAACTCCTTTCCAGGGAGAAACTTTCAACATTACTAAATCATTCACGTAAAATTCAATTGATTTTCTGCGTTTATCTGCGTAACTTTTCTGACGATCTTGAGCTATTTTAATTCTTTCCCGAATCTGATCCATTTTTTCAGAAGTTACTTACACAATTTCGGGACCTGTTAGTTGTTTCTCACCTACGTCATTCCAACATACAGGAGCCGCTTCATATGGAGTCGCTTTGACACTAGAATGAGAGCTATTATTGTATGCAAATTCTATTAGTGGAAGATGATCTTCCCATGATCCTCCAAAATCTATGATGCAAGCTCTTAGCATATCTTCAAGTGTCTGGATTGTTCTTTCACTTTGTCCGTCTGTTTGAGGATGATATGTTGTGCTTAATCGAATTTGGGATCCTAATGCCTTTTGATACATACCTTGCTATGTCTTTCTTTAGTCTTGGCCACCAATAAAAAGTTTTCAAATCCTTATACATTTTATTAGTTCCTGGATGGATGGAATATCGAGATTCATGACTTTTCTTCAGAATTATATCGTGAATATTCCCATAGCGTGGTATCCAGATTCGTCCTTGGAAGCATAGAATTTCTTTATTGTTCTTTTCTAGGTTAGCAATCATTTTTCCCAATCTTTCGACCTTTGAATTATCTCCTTCAATAGCCTCTGCTTGACATCTTTGAATGTTGGTATGAAAATCTGGTGTTACATATATTTTCATCGCCATAGTTTTGATAGTTCCACTTCTTTCTTTTCGGCTTAATTCATCAGCTACAACATTAGCTTTCCCTGGATGGTAAAGAATTTCACAGTCATAATCATTGACTAGTTCTATCCATCGACGCTGCCTCATGTTTAACTCTTTCTGTTTGAACAAGTTCTGAAGGCTTTTATGGTATGTATAAATTTTGCACTTTGTTCCTAGCAAATAGTGCCTCCAAATTTTTAAGGCAAAAACTACAGCCGCTAATTCCATATCATGTGTTGGGTACTGCTTYTCATGATCTTTCAATTGTCGTGATGCATATGCGATTACCTTTCCCTTTTGCATCAAAACATAGCCTAAGCCAAACTTCGATGCATCACTATAAACAATGAAGTCTTCCGTTCCATCGGGTAGAGATAGAACTGGTGCGCTATATAAGCGATCTTTCAAGGTTTGAAAGGCCCTTCTTTGTTCTTCGGCCCAATGAAAGTTAATGTCATTTCGAGTCAGCTTGGTTAGAGGTACCACTATTTTTGAAAAATCTTGAATAAATTTACGATAATAACCGGACAAGCCTAGAAAACTTCTGACTTTTGAAGAATTTCTTGGTGTATTCCCTTTTTCCACTGCTTCGATTTTTGATGGATCCACTTTGAATCCTTTTTGTGACACAACATGGCCAAGGAATTGGACTTCCCTTAACCAAAATTCACATTTTGATAACTTGGCATACAACTTTTCTTTCCTCAAGAGACTCAAAATCAGGTGAAGATGTTCTGCATGTTCTGCTTCTGATTTGGAGTATATCAAAATATCATCGATGAATACAATAACAAACTTATCAAGATATTCATTGCACACCCTGTTCATCAGGTCCATGAAGGTTGCTGGTGCATTGGGCATCACTAAAAATTCGTGATGTCCATATCTTGTTCTGAACGCAGTTTTAGGAACATCTTCTTCTCTGACTTTCAGTTGATGATATCCGGACTGCAGATCAATCTTTGAGAAGTAACTGGCCCAACTAATTGATCAAATAAATCATCAATCCTGGGTAATGGATATTTATTCTTAACTGTCACTTTGTTAAACTCCCGATAATCTATACACATTCTCATTGACCCGTCCTTATTTTTAACAAATAGAACCGGAGCTCCCCAAGGTGAATTACTGGGTCTAACAAAACCTTTATCAAGTAGATCCTTCAATTGAGTCACCAATTCTTTCAACTCTGATGGGGCTAATCTGTATGGTGTTTTGGCTACTTGTGCTGCCCTGGTATCAAGTAAATTTTAAACTCGATGGCTCTGTCTGGTGGAAGACCAGACAAGTCCTTGGGAAAGACTTCTGGGTATTCTTTGACAATTGGGATCTGTTCTGACTTTYTCTCTTCTCTGTTTGCATTGATAGCATAAGCCAAAAACCCTTGACATTTCTTATGTATACACTTACGAGCTTTCAATATAGAGAGAAGACTGGTATGATAATCTTGATAATCACTACCAATGATGACTGTTCCTTTGCCTGGCAACTTAATTTCAATCTTCTTTTGGTTACATAAAATAGYTGCCTRATTTTTGGCTAACCAATCCATACCCACCACTACATCGAATTCCTTCATCGGCATAGGGAATAATTGAATAGGCAACTCACAAACCTCGATGGAAATGGTGTATTTATCGAACACATAAGCAACAAAGTTTATCAGAAGCTTGGTCTAAAATTCCCGAAAAATTAGCTCAGAAAAAAGCTGTGTAATAAAGCATAAATACGGATTTATCCCTGTGAACGGCGGCCGTAACTATAACGGTCCTAAGGTAGCAAAATTCCTTGTTTTCTTGACTATTAGCGGTGTCGACCACCAACCTTTTGTCAAGTGGCATAGAAATGAAACATGCAATTTCAGTAAAAGTAGGGGATACGAATGAAAAGTTCGTACCCGAATCAAATAACACTTTAGCATATACGGAGTTGATGGAATAAGTACCTGTTACCATGTCTGGAACTGCCTCTGCCTCATTTTGAGTCATTTGGAAGGATCGTCCTTGCGCCCTTCCTAGCCCTCCTCTATTCATACTTGGTCTCCCTCGACTACCCGTTGTACTATTTCCCAAACTTAGTTGTGGATTTTTGAGCTGTGGGCATTTGTCTTTAAAATGATCCGGTGAATTGCAGTTGAAACACCTTTTATTCGTCGGACAGAATCTTGATGAATGTCCAATCTCACCATAATTGAAGCATTTCATCGGTTTTGGTTTGCATTCTCCTTGATGATATTGTCGACACCTAGGACAGACTTTCTCCATCGACCTCTGCATTGGTTTCTTGTTGAACTTAAAGGACTTGGATCCTTGATATCCTATTAAAGATCCTTCCCACTTCCTCTCTTCCATTTGTTTTCTTTCATCGCTTCTATTTTTGTTCCTTTCTGTGACTTCAGCTGCATCGACTGCCAATGGAAAAGTGGTAGGGTTCATTGCTATAACAAATTCTCTAATTGAGGGTTTCAAACCCCAGATATATCTCTCAACTTTTCTAGCTTTTGTGGATATGTAATGCTCAGCAAATCTAGAATATTCTCTGTATTTTTCTGTGTATTCTCTAACTGATTCAGAGCTTTGTTCCAACTTCAAGAAATCCTCTTCCATTTGTCTAACTGCAGCCTTGGGACAAAATTGTTCTTTGAATCTATTCACAAATTCTATCGATGACAAGGTTTGCAAAACATCCATCTTTCCAAGAGATTCTATTTCCCACCAATAAAAAGCATTAGACTTTAGAACTAATACAGCAAACCTGACTTTATCGGCTTCTGGACAACGTATGGTATTGAATACTGATTCAATCTCTTTTATCCAACACATAGCTTTAGTTAGATCTCATTCCCCGAAAAAGCTGGTGGTTTGCATGCAAGAAACAATTTAATATCCCCTCCTCTTGTGCTTGGTGTTGGTATGGAAGAATTTATCTCTACTCGTTCTGTTTCCACCCTCGAAGGCATTCTCAATATTGATGTTAAGGTTTCTCTTAACTTTCCCATTTCTTCAGCCAACATATCTCTAGTTACAAATTCTAGTTGTGGTGTTGGTTCCGGATTATTATTCCTAGAGTTAGATTCTGATTGATTAACATAACCTTGTGATTGATAATTTATTTCCCTTGTTTGATTTCTCCCTCTTCTTCTGCCTCTTCCTCGTGAGGTATTAATAGGGGCTTCAATGGGAGAATTTTCACTGCAGCTGAGGCATCTGTTGGTTGGTAAGAACACTAGATGTTGGGTTTTCAAGTACCCATTCCTCTAAACGACCACAGGTAGTAGAAGGGATATAAGAAGAGGTTTGAAATAAGGAAGTGAAGATTGTAAACCTGGAGGGTTCAGTATATTCTTGAGGAATGACATGTTTGAAGACAACTTTCAGATTTCCTTCTTCAACAACACCTTTGTCATTGGAGGAGGTGCTCTGGTTCTTTGTGGAAGTCTATTTTTCATTTTCTTTCTCTTTCTCCCCTGGGATGATGAATCACTAAGAGAGACTCCTTTCAGTCGTCGTCATCGTCGTCTTCATCATCAACACCACCAAGATCTTTTCCAGCATCAGGAAGGGATGGAGAGTCATCGCCATCTTCATCATCATCATCTTCAGCTTCATCTTCCTCATCACCAACATCAGCTGCAGGGGTGATAAGAAGGTCTTCATCATGAGCTTTAGCATCAGCTCTGACAGCATCATCAACAACCTCAGCTTCAGCTTCATGGGAAGTGATGGCATCATCAACAACCTCGGCTTCAACTTTATGGGAAGTGATGGCATTTTCAACAACCTCAGCTTCTGCTTCATGGGA
>NW_020205690.1:2887-5626 GCF_001531365.2 Cynara cardunculus var. scolymus | reverse complement strand
TCCAATTTGAATTATATGTGGGAGAGAATGGGCTATTTCTAGCGTGACTCCCAACATAATTCACCGAGACGGGGTTTCCGGGGCAATTCTCATAAGAATGGCCCTCACCGCAAAAAACACAAGATTCAGACATAGGTGGGTTGGACATAATGGATTGAACTTGATTATTCTCTCCATTCAAACGTAAATTGTTTTTAACCAAATTAGTTAAAGCTACAATTTAAGCATTTAAAGCAGAGATGACATCAATTTCATGGATACCTGAAGCAGACTTAGAAACAACATCACGAGGATTTGACCATTCTGTATTATTATTTGAAATTCGTTCCAGAATGTCATGTGCTTCGTTGTAAGTCTTAGCTGTGAACGCACCACCTGCCGTTGCGTCAAGAATAATTTTAGCGGAACTAGAGAGACCATTATAAAATGTCTCTAATTGAATGCAATGAGGGATTCCGTGGTCAGGACATTTTCGTAGGTCCTTAAATCTCTCCCATGCATCCGAAACCGCTTCATCTTCTTCTTGTCGAAACGTCATAATTTCATTTCTAATTTTTACATTCCTCGTCGGAGGAGAGTATTTTTTCAGAAATTTTTTCGCCAAATCATTCCAAGTTAGGATCGAGTTTGGTGGTTGAGAATTTAGCCATACTCTAGCTCTATCCTTCAATATCTAAAGGAAAAGCGTTAAACGTAAGGCTTCTTGTGTAACTCCGGGAATTCTAAAATGATCCGTCATTTCGATAAAAGATTTTAAATGAGAGTGCGGATCTTCCGACGATAATCCCCCAAACTGACCCATTGCGGAAATCATTTGGAACATTACGGGTTTTGGTTCAAAAGCTATGGCTGTCATTTCGGGCCTACCAATTCCCGCGGCCAACTGTCCGAATTCGGGAGTTGCGTAGTCCCGTATGCCTCTATTTTTATCATCGGCAATATTAACCGTGGCCTCCCGTGGAGGTGGATTATCCCCCATGGTTTGGTTACRAYTATTTCTACCTCTTTTACGTCTCCTAATGGTTCTTTCTAGTTCAAGATCAAGAGGTAAAAGTTCACCGTATTGTAGCCTTGGCATACAACACGGGAAGTACGAGTGAAACAAAAGAACAAGGCTCAAATGAAAAATCAATATCTCAGGATAAAAATCACGTTACCTATCCCCGGCAGCGGCGCCAAAAACTTGACAGGAAGGGATCGTTCGTGTTTTCCTAGTGGGCAGAATATCCCCACAATGACGGTGCAAGTGCACGCCGACACTATGATCGCTTGCAACTCTTTTAAAATTTGCTTTTGGTTTTGTAGTAAAGTCAGGTTTTTGAATGCATCCAAATTTGAAAATGGATTCAAGGGTGGATTTCTTTGATTCGATGAAAGAGTCCAATTCATTGAATCCAATCCCTTGAGTGTCTGACAGGAAGGGATCGTTCGTGTTTTCCTAGTGGGTAGAATATCCCCATAATGACGGTGCAAGTGCACGCCGACACTATGATCGTTTGCAAGTAATAAGGTGGTACAAAGTACCGAGATCGTTCCCACAGAGAAAGGACGTTTTAGATTTAGAGATTTTTCATGAACTTCTTGCACGAGTTTCGAGATGTAAAATAACTTTGGATTTTTGTTTATAAAAAGACTGAAATAAGACCGACTAGCTAATTAACGAAATAAACTTCTAATATTAAATGATGGGCATGGGTGCAAGTGTTGCTTAAGATAAAATTGATAATAAAATGGTTGGACTTTTACGAGTTGTTTATAAAAGTTACAATCTCTCGAAAGAGAACTTTTATAACCGGGCCTTATAAAAGTCCATAAGGTTTTTACGTTTATCACTTCGAGACTTGCCGATCTAGCTAAAAAGTAAAAGGAATGCAAATTTCACCCAAATCTCTTTGTGATGGTGTTAGGACTGAGAAATCAGTATTAATTGTATTCGTCTTGAAAGTTTATAAATAGTCTAATTGTAAAAAGTCAGYGTGTTTGACTTTTCTTTAGAGGTTTGACTTTGACTTGTCTTTGTTAGTTTGACCGTATAAATAGGTAGTTAATCTTTGTAATTAGAAAGAAGAGAGCTCAATTGTAATATTCATACGTGTAATGAGAGTTTGACTATATTGAATACATTGACTTTTTCTCTCAAAGTTTATCAAGTGTTCTTAATGATAAATCTATGAATCTGCCATTGATGTTATGAAGTATTGAAGAATTGATCAGTGAATTTGGACACACAATTTGTATCAGAGCAGGATGCAAGAAATCAGATGAAGGAATCGATGAGATAAGTTTTTTTTTTAATTTCTGAATTTTTTTTTTGTTCTTCGTGTTCTTCGTGTTCTTGAATTTTTTGTTGATTTTGATCCGATTTTTTCATAAAATCTTGTGTTTTGGTGTTAAAAATATGATCAATATGTTCGAAATTGTGTTGTGAATCTTTATTGTTCACAAATTTTTGTGTTTTGATCAACTTTTATCAAGATTTGATCGGATTTTTGTGTTTTAAATTTTTTCGTGTTCTTAAATTTTTTTTAAAACCAGTGTTTTTGATCCATTTTGTTGTTAAATTTTTTTTAGTTTTTGTGTTTTTAAGTATTTTGATCTGTTTTTGAATTTTTTTTGGTTGTTTTTTTTGTTAAACCGTCCAAAGCCCAATCGGTTTAAAACTTAGATTTTTTTGGGCTTGTCTATCTTTGGCCCATTACTTTGAACGGACTAAGAGTCCGCTTACAAGCTATCTTCATC
>NW_020205690.1:0-2392 GCF_001531365.2 Cynara cardunculus var. scolymus | reverse complement strand
ACTGATGTGCTGTAACAGATATCTTTCATGTATTAATCAGACTTTGTTCATGCAGTGAGAGGTCTTAAGATTCTGCAGTGAGCAGCTTTCTTAAAGCTGTGAGTAAACGGCTGTTTAAAGACTACTTTAAGAGTGACTTAGTTTGCAATCTTGATTGATTTAAATCAGAACTAGTTTTGAGCAGTCYTGAGTATTGAAATTTTTTGTTATATCATAACCATCTGCTGCTACACAATTAAGTTTGAGTTTGATTGATATATTAAAATCAATTGCTGTTTTGATTGAGTTTGAGCACTGAAGCAGAATGTTGTTGTCATAGCAGTAGGTTGAATAGATTTGAACAGAATAGATTATGAGTTTTGTACACAGGTTTTGAGTCTTGAACAACATCAAATATCTTGACAGAAGCTGAATCAGAAACAACTATGCAGTGATGTGTTGGTAACAGCAAGTCAGCAAGGTGTAACAGCAACTTCTAAAACAAAACAGCAGCAGGTCTTGCTGTTGTGATTGAATATAGACAGCTTCATTTTGTGTTTTTGACAGCAACTTAAAGCAATTTAAAGCTTCATTTTGTGTTTTTGACAGCAACTTAAAGCAACTTAAAGCTTCATTTTGTTTTTAGACAGCAACAGCTTCACTAGTGTTCATTTTTAGATATGATCTTGACAGCTTCATTTTGTTAACAGCTTCATTTTGTTAACAGCTTCACTAGTATTCATTAGCTTCTGTTTTGCTAGCTTCTCTTGGGCTAATGACCTGTTTTCGATCTGTTTTATCAGACCCATCTTGATAGCAAATTTTAGATTGTTGTGACAACAACCATTTTGACAGCAACAAGAGGACATCAACAGGTTCTTTGCTGGTTTGTTCATAGTTATTTTGAAGTACAGGTAGATAGATTGCTTGAATTGATCACATAGCTTGCTGTTACATTTGAAATTATACAGTTTAGCTTTCTCAATCGGTTTTCATTGCTTAAATGTTTATTTTGCTGTGTGATTGACCAAGTTTAGGTATCTTGGAGCAGAATAGATTGTGTGGATACATCAACTATTTTGGCAGCCCAGCTACTTAAATACACAGCAGGTCTTAACAATTGAGTGTGACTGTTTTTGTTTGGGAAGCAGTAAACAGCAAGTTCATAGCAACAGCAGCAGCAGCAGCTGTTCATACAGAAGAAAGGTAAAACAGCAGTAGGTTGAAGAAGCAATGTTGTTTTGCTGTCATACGTAAATAATTTGGAGGCAGACCAGTTGAAAACAGAGAAGGCAAAGTTTAAAACCGAAGTATTAAATGAGTGTGCAAGTTAACAGTTTGAGTTGCAGGTCTTAACACAGCTACACAGTGTGTAGCAGAATTACTGTTTTGACAACAACTTAGCAGATTGATTGTGTGCAGGATTGTTTGTGAGTTGTAACAGCAAGTTTATAACAGCAGTTCAGCAGATTGCAAAACAGCACAAGTTTTTTGTTCTGTTTTGTTTTGTGTTTGTTGTCTGTGTTGGTTTTAAAAATACACAGCAACAGATTCTTAACAGCGGGTTCACAGTGTGCAGCAGCAACAACAAGGTACTGATATGAAACAGTAGGTTGGTGTTGGTAAACCTTGGCAATTATAGCAACAATGCATAGATCTGTCATCTGGTTTGCAAAGGTTCTGTGCACACACAGGATGTGCTTTATTTGCTGTGTGTTTGTAAATTTGAGAAATGGAACAGAAGCTATCTGAACAGGTTCATCTGTTTTGATTTTCAGAAAAGAAGAAGACTACTTAAATACTGTTAAGAGTGTTGTTTAAGAGCTGCTTTGAGATTTTGTATTGCTTACTTTCGACTGATTTGTATTTTCACAGGTTTATGCAGATTTTGTAGTTACTTGGTACAAACTTGACTGTCAATTTTGGTGCAGGAATCTGTTAAAATCTGTTGGTGTGAAGACTGCAGTCGACAGCGGAAAAAAAAGCAGCAGTAGTACTTCAAAGTACAATTTGAAAGGCTTTAAGGCATAGCAAAGCTTGGGCAGTGAGGAGACTTAGTCATATACTGCAGCAGCTAACACAATCATAGATTGGGTTTGTGGAATTAACATCAAGTCACAGTAGCTTAAGTGAAGCATCTGATACGAGTAGAATTCAAGTGAATTTTTGGATACACTTTCGAGAGCAGATAGATCATTCTTTTAAAAGTGTAATATCTGTATTGTAAAGCGTTGATACTGTGTGTTTTGGGCTTAGACTCAGTTTGATTTGGGCTTGTATCAAGTTTTTGGACTTGGATTTCTTTTGGACTGTTTTTAGTTTATTAGTTTGTTTGTGTTTAGATTTTTTTTGGATCATTGTATATTTGTTTTTGCGTGTGTTTTTCAGTGTTTGTGTTTTTCGGTTTCTTTTT
>NW_020205689.1:0-5547 GCF_001531365.2 Cynara cardunculus var. scolymus | reverse complement strand
CGTGTCAGAAAACGGAAGCGCACGTCATTAATCGCGCGTCTTCCAATACGGCGTGTCATAACTTTATGAACCGTTTCACACAAAATCACTCATTACCTTTGACGGTTCATTTTTTTTAAATCCCCTACCTATAAATATCCTCTTTCCCCCATTTTAAACCTTACGCTCTCATATCTCTCATATAAACCTACAACTCTCAAGAAACCTGCAACTCTCAAGAAACCTGCAACCATCTCTTATTCGAGTGGTTCCGCTCAATCCGTCAACGTCTCAAGTGACAACGAGGTCACTCAGGCACAAGCTTTAACCTCGCACGCTCTTTCTTTTGTTCAGAATAAATACGAGAAAATCGTAATGGTAAAGAAGCCCAACAACTACTTCTTCGTCCCGTCTTTATCAGGTTTTCCCGAATCTACTTATCCTCTCATCTCAATTCTTAAAAATCATCCACTTTTCTACGCTTTAACTGCCACACGCCCCACATCTGAAACCTATATCACCCAGTTCCTTCTTAGCGCCTATCTAACTACCCTAGATAACTCAGGGCTAACCATTGTTGGTTATGCCTCTCACCCAGTGAACAAATCTTTGGTTCCACTGGAGTTGAATGTTGAAATCCTTCGAACTGCTCTTCACCTCCCCACTCTTGCCCAAATGAAACTAAACTCTTTTGTTGCTACTCCCTCGGATGAGGAACTTATCAGTTTTCTGGCATTCCATTCTTACGCAACCCCTATTTCAAAAAGAACCCAATTTAGGCGTAAGAATTTACCTCCTCTTTGGAACACCCTTTTCTCAATAATCAACTGTTGCTTAACTGRCAAAGTTGGAAGCCATGACCAGACATCCCATGCCATGATTTCAATCATGTATGGGATATATTTTAATTTGCCACTGGATTATGCCTAATTAATCTTCGATGACATGGTTGGCCTGATAAAGAAGAAATGTGCCAGCCAAAAGGGCGAAAAGAAGAAACTACAGGCCCAACAGAAGGCCAAGGAAGACGTTAACCAGCCAAATCTAATTCTACAACGCTTCCTTGGTTTGGTGTTCGGAGACCTCCTGGCCGCAAAGCTACCTGCTATAGAGCCAAATTCAAGGCTCTACCCGTTTAGCTCTTTCCATCCAACAGAACATGAGCATGGCTACAGA
Organism: Cynara cardunculus var. scolymus; assembly: GCF_001531365.2. Classification (NCBI taxonomy): domain Eukaryota; kingdom Viridiplantae; phylum Streptophyta; class Magnoliopsida; order Asterales; family Asteraceae; genus Cynara; species Cynara cardunculus. The sequence goes on along the minus strand of NW_020205689.1, from coordinate 4,392 downwards.
AGCCCTCGTCCAATCTCCAAAGCCATGCTCAGGTATCTGGCTCATGAAGAACGAAAATCCTACAGACGTGGTAACAGGAGACCAGAACCGGTCCCTGCAACCCTACCACGCATAGGAGTTCCTTTAGGTGAGAGTGTGAACAAAATAAGGATAGAGGGAAGAACTAGTGGCTGGTGAGATGAGTGAGCATCCACCTAGAATCCCATCACCTCCACGCCAGAAGAAGAAGAAGTCACAGAAGGTTGGTGATACTTTTGTGAAGAAGATGAAAAAGAGGCCCGCAGAAGAAGAGGGTCCAACTGTGCCTCTGCCCAAGCCTAAGAAAAGAAAAACCAAGAAGACTGAACGTACAGAGCCTGCGATCACAGAACCTGTGGTCGCAGAGGCTATCGCAGAAGAGCAGGCAGAGGCTACAGCTCCTAAGTGCAGAAGGTTGCGGAAGGTGAATATTGAAGTTTACACATCGGAGCAAATTCAGGATGTTCTGTCGAATATCCAGAAGGAGCTCCAARCGCAAATCGATCCTATCAATATGGGCACAGAAGTCGTTCTAGACGACGAAGATGAAGAAGAAGACCTAGGAAAGGGAGAAAAAGATGCCCTTGGCACACATCCAAGCCAAACTCCCAGTGCTTTCCACAATTCTAGAGGCCCTGTTCTAGAGGGACCCTCTATTGAAACAGGCTCGCATAAGCCGATCCCAACCCATCCAACCGCTGCAGAGGATACTCTTTCATCCTCTGTGGAACGCACTYCCGGGCACCCACATATAACTCCTCCATCCTCTCAAAAGGATGAAGGTTTTAATATAAGAGTCCATTCGCCCAAGGACTCGACAGAACCCAAAGAGGCATGTGTTGCCTCTACACATGAGCGAGAACAGCTAGAACGTGCTTTAGAGGCACAGGTAAGGGTCACAGCGGTGGTGGATCTAGAACGTTCACCATCTCCACTAGATACCTCTGCCAGGTTAGGCTCTGAACCTACCGGGCATGAAATCTACAGAACACCATTAGGCTCTCCTCAAGGAGATGTTCGAGGATATGGTGGAAGTACCCGAGCAGGCTACGTCATGCCAGCCGCTGAGGGCGCCTCACGCTCCGAGGCAGAAGGATCACCATGTGTTGGTGGTCCGAGTTCCCAGAACGACTTTGTGACAAAGGGGGAGCTTAAAACCTTTGCCACAGAGTTGTTCGCAAAGATGGACGAGTTGAAAAGCTTGTTCATCTCCCAGCAAAAGCGTCAGGATCTTACACCAATTATAGAGGCTCTGAAGGAGCTTTCTGCCACCACCACAGAGTTGAAGCGTTCATTGGCGACCCTTCAGAGCTCGGCCATCAAGAAGGACGACCTGACAGAGGCCTTCCAAGAAATGTCCCTAAACCCCTCCTCTGTCCAAACTCTAAAGAAAGAACTTTCAGAAATGGCTGCAAAGTTTGCAGGCGACTTCGTCACAGCGGGCTACACAGACTATTTCTCATTCCGTGACGAGATCAAGGAAATGTTTTCCTCTGCGGTCACCTATGGCATCCAGTCCGAGTCCTCAAGTACCAACATCAACCACTTGGCCATTCACAGAGAACTGGACGCCATGGTAGATGCACTAGCGGACTCTGTGGTCAGTCAACTCTCTTTTCTGAAAGTGGAGATTCTCTCTTCCAACGATAAAATCGTAGAAGGTTTGACCAAGCTTACCAAGGAAGGTGAGCTCCTTCGTGCAGAAGTTCTATCCACCATCTCCAAACTCAAGTGGGCTACAGAGCTTGATGTGATGAACGCCTCGGCGGGTGCGGAGAAGGTAATTGAAAAGATGTACAAGGCAGCCACTCGTATCCTACGCCATTTGAGGAGGGCTCCYCTTACAACATGCAAGGCTTCTGCCAAWYCAAACCATGACGATCATGCCGATGATGATGATCGTCATGAGGGGGAGAAGRAGMAGGAGATGAAAAAGAAGGCCCCAGCCMCAAAGCTCAAAAAGAAGACAGCCAGAGCACCTGCCAAAGGHATAAAGATTGGGGAACCTACAGCTGCYGACAGAGAAAARAAGAAGGCTGCAGAGCCTACAGGCAAAGGCAAGGCCATAGCTGCAGAGTCCTCAAAGAAAGGGTCTTCATCAAGTATAGAGACTCCAGAGCCTTTTGATGAAGAAAAGCACGCTGGTGAAGTCCCCGAGATCATAAAAGCTTTAAAGATATCCTTGGCAGAGACTCATCGATCCTCTGGTACGCTTGGAAGATTTTCCAACAATTCATCCAAGCATGCAATGAAGATTCAAGGATAAGGATGAATTCATCATATCATAAATAACAGCAAATCAACAGCTGAACTTCGTAGTTTATCTTAATATTAAAGCTTTTCCATAGAAAAGATAAACCTTATCTGTTAATAGAAGATTAGCTAGAAAGTAGCATTAGATAGTTATCTTTTTATTAGCCTCCTAATATAAATAGGTGATTAGACCTATTGTACAAAGTGTCATGAGTTTTACGAATATTGTTTTTATGTTTTCTTTTTAATAAAAAGTGAAACATTCGACGCTCAAGATTGTTCTTGTTTGTTTATAATTCATTCTTGAGTGTTCATCACTTTCTTCATAAAAACACTATAATTTGGTTATTCATAACTAGATTATTAGTGTTATTGAGAGATCTGGGATCAACAATTGGTATCAGAGCCAATTGATTGAATTTCCAATCAAAACGATCATACAAAAAATCTCTCAATTTTTTTTTCGTAAAAACGTAAATCTTCTTCTTCTTCGGAATTCTCAATGGCCAACTGGAATTCTGCTTATAATGTTGGCTCCCTCACCAAGCCTCAAACTCTTCAACGAGAGGAATATCCACAATGGAAGATCATAATGGTAAATTTTCTGGAAGGAATGGACAAGAATCTCCTACGGTCTATACTCGAGGGTCCCTACATTCCACAAACTCTTGTCCCAAAGATGAAAAGAATTGGGATGAAGATGACAAGGAAAGAGTAGAAACTGATAAAAAGGCCAAAAGGTTGATAATCATGGCCCTACCAAATGAAATCTTCCAATCCCTCGACACATGTTCCACATCCAATGAACTATGGGATGAACTGGCAAGTCAACTGGAAGGAGGAGCAAAAACAAAAAAAAATCGTAGAGCACAATGTCTCAACGAATATGCTAACTTCAAGGCCCTCCCTGATGAACCAATACAAAAAACTTATGATCGTTTTAACACATTGATCAATCAATGTCGTCGAAACGACATCTCCAGAACCAAGGAAGAAAACAATGTTTTATTCCTTAAAAGTCTGGACGATGAATGGACTCAACTATCTATGTCCCTTCAAGCAAACCAGGACCTAGATAGCTGGTCACTTCATTATCTGTATGGAACGCTTGCAGCACAAGAAAATGATATAATGAAGAGGAAGGTTTCTATTGGTGTGTAATATTCTAGTGGTTATATATATATATATATGATATATGTATGTATGTTATGTGTGTGTGTGAGAGCATTTTAAAAAAAGAAAAGAAAAGAGAGGGAGCCGCCTCTCAAATTCTTGTGGTATGATGATATAAATTGAAATTGTGAAGAGAAAAGGCACACACACAACACACTTTCCATATTTAGAAAGCTGTCTCTCTGAAGAAATCAAGAGATTTGCACAGGAAGAAGAAGAAGGTTTTTCAAAGGTTTTGATTCTCAATTAAAAAGGTGAGTGTATTAAAAGCTTTGAATATGAATTGCTTTCATACAAATTGAAAAGCATTTAGATCTGATTATTATGAGTTTTGATGCATTTTATGATGATGTTTGTCTAAACCGGCCAAGTGTTGTCCGGATTGTTATCCGGATAACTAAACTGGTCAAGTGGTGGTAGGTATATTATCTAAACCGGTCATGAGGTGATCGGTTTACTTCTAAACCGCTTGTGAGAAAAGGTTTAAGTCTATAAACCGGCTAAGGGGTGACCGGTATAACTTAAACCAGTCAAAAGGTTAAATAATGGGTTGTCCGGTATACTCTAAACCGGACAAAGGGTGAACGGTGTATCGTCCGGTATACTTTAAACCGGACAATGATATAATTGAAGTATTGACCGGATTACTAAACCGGACAAGGTTGAATTATTTTCTAAGTGTTTGTCCAGATTTGTAATCCGGATGGAAAGGAAAGAGTTTTAAACGGTATTGACCGGACTTCAAATCCGGATAAAAAGAGATGTTTTTGAAAGAATGTTTTTGGAGTGATTGAGCAGTGTTTACTGTGTGTAAGATGGCGGTGTAACCGCGAGAGTGATTGAGCAGTGTTTACTGCGAGTGAGATGGCGGTGTAACCGCGAGAGTGATTGAGCAGTGTTTACTGTGTGTGAGATGGCGGTGTAACCGCGAGAGTGATTGAGCAGTGT
>NW_020205688.1:4042-5476 GCF_001531365.2 Cynara cardunculus var. scolymus | reverse complement strand
CAGAGGATACTCTTTCATCCTCTGTGGAACGCACTCCCGGGCATCCACACACAACTCCTCCATTCTCTCAAAAGAATGAATGTTTTAATATAAGAGTCCATTCGCCTAAGGACTCGACGGAACCCAAAGAGGCATGTGTTACCTCTACACATGAGCGAGATCAGCCAGAACGTGCTTCAGAGGCACAGGTAAGTGTCACAGAGGTGGTGCATCTAGAACGTTCATCATCTCCACTAGATACCGCTGCTAGGTTAGGCTCTGAACCTACCGGRCATGAAATCTACAGAACACCATTAGGCTCTCCTCAAGGAGATGTTCGAGGATATGGTGGAAATCCCCGAGCAGGCTACGATATGCCAGCCGCTGAGGGCACCTCATGCTCCAAGGCAGAAGGATCACCATGTATTGGTGGTCCGAGTTCCCAGAGCGACTTTGTGACAAAGGGGGAGCATAACGCCTTCGCCACAGAGTTGTTCTCAAAGATGGACGAGTTGAAAAGCTTGTTCATCTCCCAGCAAAAGCCTCAGGATCTTTCACATATTACAGAGGCTCTGAAGGATCTTTCCGCCACCATCACAGAGTTAAAGCGTTCATTGGTGACCCTTCAGAGCTCGGCCATCAAGAAGGACGACCTGACAGAGGCCTTCAAAGCAATGTCCCTAACCCCTCCTCTGTCCAAACTCTAAAGAACGAACTTTCATAAATGGCGGCAAAGTTTGCAGGAGACTTCATCACAGCAGGCTACACAGACTATTCCTCTTTCCAAGACGAGATCAAGGAGATGTTTTCATCCGCGGTCACCTATGGCATCCAATCTAAGTCCTCAACTGCCAACATCAACCACTTGGCCACTCGTAGAGAACTGGACGCCATGGTTGATGCTCTAGGGAATACTTTGATCGACCACTTCACTATGCTCAAACTGGAGCTCTTTTCTTCCAACAACAAAATCGCAGAAGGCTTGACCAAGCTTGCCAAGGAAGGTGAGCTCCTTCGTGCAGAAGTTCTATCCACCGTCTCCAAACTCAAGTAGGCTACAGAGCTTGACATGATGAACGCCTCTGCGGGTGCGTAGAAGGTAATTGAAAAGATGTACAAGGCAGCCACTCGAATCCTACGCCATTTGAGGAGGGCTCCCCTTACAACATGCAAGGCTTCTGCCAAACCAAACCATGATGATCATACCGATGATGATGATCGTCATGAGGGGGAGAAGAAGCAGGAGATGAAAAAGAAGGCCCCAGCTACAAAGCTCAAAAAGAAGACAGCCAGAGCACCTGCGAAAGGCATAAAGATTAGGGAACCTACAGACAGAGAAAAGAAGGCTGCAGAGCCTACAGGCAAATGCAAGGCTATAGCTGCAGAGTCCTTAAAGAAAGGGTCTTAATCAAGTACAGAAACTCCAGAGACATTCGATGAAGAAAAGCATGCTGG
>NW_020205688.1:0-1327 GCF_001531365.2 Cynara cardunculus var. scolymus | reverse complement strand
TTTATGGTATATAGTGATGCATCAAAGTTGGGTTTAGGCTGTGTCTTAATGCAAAGAGGGAAAGTCATATCATATGCATCTCGACAATTAAAAGATCATGACAAGCACCATCCAACTCACGACATGGAATTGGCGGCCGTGGTTTTTGCTTTAAAGATTTGGAGGCATTGCCTATTGGGAACGAAGTGTAAAATTTATACAGATCACAAAAGCCTACAACACTTGTTCAACCAGAAATATCTAAATATGAGACAGCGACGATGGATTGAATTAGTTAATGACTATGACTGTGAAATTTTGTATCACCCMGGAAAGGCTAATGTTGTAGCCGATGCTCTGAGCCGTAAAGGGAGAAGTGGAACTATCAAGACAGTGGCGATGAAAATAAGTTTAAACCCAGATTTACACAAGAAAATACAGAGATGCCAAACAGAGGCTGTCAAGGAATAAAACAAGAAATCAGAAAAACTGGGTAAATAATTTCCATCATGGAACCTAATGAGGAAGGAATATTATGTTTCCAAGGACGGATATGGGTACCAAATTATGGGAATACTCGAGAAACCATCCTAAATGAAAGTCACAAGTCCCGTTATTCCATCCACCCAGGTACCAACAAGATGTATAAGGATACGAAGGCATTTTATTGGTGGCTAGGTCTCAAGAAAGACATTTCAAGATGTGTAGAACGATGCTTAACTTGTCTGCAAGTTAAAATAAAGCATCAAATACCCTATGGGAATCTAAAATCATTGGAAATACCGATGTGGAAATGGGATCACATTACGATGGACTTTATCATGATATTACCCCGAACTCCAAAAGCTTATGATGCAATATAGGTAATAGTGGATCGTCTATCAAAGTCTGCACATTTCCTACCAATGAAAGAGACTTATTCATTGGAAAGATTGGCTCAAATCTATATTAAAGAAATTGTGACTAGACATGGAGTTCCATTGTCCATCATATCTGATAGAGACAGTCGCTTTACTTCAAAGTTCTGGGAATGTCTTCAAAGAGGTTTGGGATCACAAATCAGATTAAGTACGGCTTATCACCCACAAACGGATGGACAAAGTGAAAGAACATCCAAACTCTCGAAGATATGTTGAGATCTTGTGTCATCGACTTCGGGGGATCATGGGAAGAACATTTGGCATTCATAGAATTCGCCTACAATAATAATTATCACTCCAGCATCCAAGCGGCACCTTATGAAGTTCTATATGGAAGAAAATGCCGAACACCATTATGTTGGAATGAGGTAGGTGAAAAACAGTTGACAGGCCCCGAGATTGTGCAAGTAATGTCTGAAAAGATTGAT
>NW_020205687.1:3106-5530 GCF_001531365.2 Cynara cardunculus var. scolymus | reverse complement strand
TATAAAGTATTAATCATAATTAATGAACCGTATTCATATTCCATAAATATTTAAATCATAATAAATGAACTCTCATCATTTTCATAAACATTTCAATTTATTGGGTTGCATTGGTTGTACAAATGCGATAAGTTGTATTTGAAACAAACTTATATATATATATATATATATATATATATTAACATTAAAAAATCATTTACTTCGTATATCCTTATTTAAGGATGACACATAAAGTCAACATATGTCCAAAAGTTGGTAGAAAAGCTAGCGTTTTCCATTTCGGGATATGTTTCCATGTTTAGTAACCTTCATTTCAAATGCCCAAGTGGGTATTGGGTACCTACAATTTCCACCGTTAGATTTATATGATTTTGAATCTCTTGCCCTTCAAATCCCTGTTCTTAATAATTTCACTTCCTGTACCAAAAACATTCTCTTAGATTTGACTTTCCTTTAGAATTGTATTGACAGTAATTACCAGCCCACTACACAATTCTGATTGTCCCATCCCATGATATATAAACATGGGTATAAGTTGCACCATCATCTCATTCTCTCCAACTCTTTTACAAACAAAAGGGTTAGCAGAATCACAGTTACCTTGGCCATTTCCAAGTTAAAGAAAAAAAGCACCATTGCGGAAAGCTCAGCAGAATTGGCATGGATCCTACTTCTAACGCCATCGATCAAAGGTTAGCGTCTTCTTCTTCCTAATTAATACACACACACACACTTAGCTTTCTTCCTCCCTCATGAACTGCATATGTGAAAAGAAATCATGAAATGAATGCTGATAATTCCATGCCCACTACACAATTCTGATAGGCCGTCTATCATATACTTCTAACCAACAACTATACATGCTTCTATCACTACCCGGCGCCTCATTTTCTGACGTGTTTTCCGGCGGATATGGCTTGCCAGAAAAGGTGACTAGTTTGGTAGTGGATATGGTATCCGAGGTGTCACAGGAGCATGGCTCTATTCAATAATAATCATAACTTAATTAGAATGAAAACCCATGGAATTGAAATGGGTTAGGATTAAAACCCAGTAAGTTGATTAGAGGTTCTCGTCTTCTTCTTCGTAATTAATACACACACACACTCTTAGCTTAGCTTAGCTTAGCTTTCTTCCTCCCTCATGAACTGCATATGTATGTATATGTGAAAAGAAATCATGAAGTTAATGCTGATAATTCCATGCCACTACACAGTTCTGATAGGCCATCTATTATATACTTCTAACTAACACGCCGACCAACAACTATGCAATATACATGCTTCTATCACTACCCGACGCCTCATTTTCCGACGCCGGAAAAGGTGACTAGTTTGGTAGTGGATATGGTATCCGAGGTGTCACCGGAGCATGGTTCTATTCAATAATAATCATAACTTAATTAGAATGAAAACCCATGGAATTGGCTGGTTGACTAACATGTTAATGTACGTTGTCTATGTTAAATATGGTTATGTAACTAAATAACTAATACTAGCTATGTGTTTTTTAAGTACACCAATTTAAACATCTTAATAGATTTGCATTTATAATCTTTAATTATGTCCATTGTTTTTTATTGATATAAACTTGATTAATAATGGTTGTTTTAGGTTGATGTGGATATCCCTATATGCTATTTATTTAGCGGGTAACGGAATATTGTTGCAAATAGTTTCTCAAATGATCGATCGTACCCCAGAAAACAGAAGACGCATGGTAATTTGCTTGGCATCATTATTCACGAATGTTGTTGCAGCAGCATTATGGCTACTGTTCCTTTCACCCGGTAATAAGCAGCACAATGATTGGAAAGCCATCTTGGTTTACGCCATCCTTTTATTTACTGGGATCCTCCTTCCCTGTTTATCATTCTCAATGCTAATGCCAGAATGGTTCACTTTGCTACGTTTTACTGTCATATACACCATTATTGGAGGTCGTAAAGTGCTACAATTTATGTTCAGGTGGTCTTATCAAAAACTTGTTGTTGCTATAAGGTATGTGATTGATAAGTTCGAGGCGTTAATCTTGAGATCTCAATCGCTTAATTTTGATGATACTCGTTCTAATGAAGAAGTCGTATAGTACGTTGCGACTATGGTCTGTAATATTTGTGCGTCATGTCTTTTTGTAATTTATGTGAGGAAATGTAATGTTAACGTTGTTGAATAAGTTGTTGCGAAAGTGGTTTGATACTTAGATATTGTATTTGAATATTGATGACTAGTAAAATAGCGTACCTGCATCTCTCTTTGGGTTGCATTTAGAGTGTATGCAGATCCAAAAACATTCAAAGTTTAGGGATGATCTGCACAAATAGTAAAAAAGAAGTCATGAGTCCATATACAAAACAAGTGCATATAGGCATTCAGTTTTGGTTTTCATGAATACAAAATTGGGTTGTCTACCATTTTGGGAGGA
>NW_020205687.1:0-1851 GCF_001531365.2 Cynara cardunculus var. scolymus | reverse complement strand
CGGGCCGGGCCGGGCCGGGCCATAGTCGGTCCCATAACCGGTCCCGGTCCCACGAAACTACCAAAAACCTCAACCGGTCCCGGTTTTCGGTCCCATAACCGGTTCTTACCGGTCCCGGTCCCGGGCCGGTCCTTTGTCGGTCCCGATCCCGGTCCTCCGGCTGTCTCGGGCCGGGCCGGGCCCATTTGGCCATCTCTACTTCGGACCAAACATTGGGAGCCCAACCCAAAATCAGACGTTATGGACTCTTCCTTCCTTAAATGACTTCTTTAGAATCAATAGCATATGCGTTTAGTATACTGGATATGAAATAAATATAATAGAATAAGGATTATTGTTTTATGTTTGATATGATTTTTATGTGAAACGGAGAGAAATATAGTGGAACAAAACTAAACAGGCGTGTTTCTTCCTTACTCCTGGAACAAGGTGAAACAAACTTATTTTTACTAATATAACCTCAAAATGAAATCTAATTATCTTGTTAAATATCAAATACGCATATCTCTTTACATTTTATTCATTTTTGTAAAAATAATTTGTCGTATTTTATACTATTTAAACTTTCACTTTACTGTCCGTAAAATATTATTCTTATATGGTTTCTATAATTTGATTAAATTATGWAATTTATTAAATATTAATAAATATAAAAATAAATATAGAAAATGTGTAAAATAAAAATCGAAAACTACATAAACTTTTTAATTTGATGTCATTTTAATCGTTTTGACAAAAATATTTCTAATGATATGTCTTATTATTACAAACATYTATTTTATTATAATTTAATAAATTACATAATTAATTAAAATATATAAAATATATAAATAACTCATTAGGGAAAAATTGATCATTTTATCTGTTATGCTATGTATTTTTCAGTTCTGTCTTACCGAACGTTGAACATTTGTTCTATCATATTATGTTATATTATGTCTGAATACCAAATGCCCCCTTAGTGCTATACAAATAACCAGACTAAAATCTTAGGAAAAAAGTACTAGAAAGTTAGTTTGTCTAAGAGATCATTTAACAAAATAATTTGTCGTCTTCTTCATCCCAGCTTCACAAAATAAACAGCAACCTCGAACAAGAGTACAAACTTCAAATTCTAAGGTTTTGTTTTGTTTCGATTTAATTTTATTTTTTACTCAAATCCAATCAAACATTCTTTTAAGACTATGTTTGACAAACTAGCTGATAAGTTAGTTGATTACTATCGATTAGCTAGTTGTTGAGTTATAAGCTAGCTGATACCTGATAAGCTAGCTGATGAACTAAATAGTTTGACAAAAACTAACTGATAAACTAGTTGTGAAAAGTAAAATAATCAAAAAAGATATGCTTAAATTAATAAATTTTAAAATTTCATAATATACGAAAAACTATTCATTAATATGTAATATATTAATTAATATAAACTATATGATAAAAAAATTAAATAATAGAATATATTTTGTTTAATAGATTTCAATTTGATTTATTATATATATACTAGAAGCGTACTCGCGCAATGCAGCGAGATATATCGTGTTTTTAATAATTCATTTTATTATTTATCTCAGTCGATGTTATAATGTGGCTTTATGTGATTTTGAGAAAGCAATGATGTTTTTATTTTTGAATAAAATATATGTTTGACGACATCATAAAAATTTGACAAAAATATATCGATATTAGTATCAAATTAACTATTTGAAATTTCTCATTTTTTTGTGTAATTTTTTAATCCAATTTTTTATAATTTAATTTATGTACTATAACGAAGTAATTTATATTTGGTTTAATAATATAATTTTTTATAAAGATAATAATTATTTATTTTGTTGGAACTCGATAATTATTCTA
>NW_020205686.1:4078-5498 GCF_001531365.2 Cynara cardunculus var. scolymus | reverse complement strand
ATCGGCTACTCCTTTGCTATATTTCTTCCCTTCTTCTGGCTTTCTCTCATACTTCTTCTCGAATCTTTTCTCTTCATATTTCTTCTTCTCGCCAAATTTGTCCTTGTAGTCATACTTTGAACCTGACGAGAATCTTTGATTATTCRAGTGAGGCCTTTTGGAGAACTTTTTCTGGAATGCTCTGGTCAGCATTGCCATAGCTTGCTTTATTTCTGACATTTCAGAATCAGATTCTGTGCTGTTACTGTCTTGTGACTCAGATTCACTTGATTGGCTAACTTCAATAACTTTCTTCCCAGCTCTGCTTTTATATTTCTTCTCCTTTCTCTCAGATATGAGAGCTAAAGGATCARCAATTTCCTTTTCCTTCTTCTTTGAATTACGGATCTCCAAAACATCCTATTCATTTTGTTTTAGAGTTTCATAGATTTCATGGATATCAATATCAGATAACTGTTTGTTGAATCTGATATGATTTGCAAACGGTTTCCACTCTGGCTGGGGATTGTTAAGAAACTTAACAATTTTCTCAATGGTGGTTTTGGAGATTCCGTTCTTAGTTAGCTCATTCAGCAGTCTGGCAAGTCGGTTATAAACATCATCAAGGCTTTCTCCCTCTCTGGCCTTGAATTCTTCATACGCAGAAATACAGTTTGTGATCTTCAGTTGAGTTCCAACTTTAGAACCCATCATCATCTTTACTATCTGGATCCACATGGTGTGACCAGATGATTTGTAGCTATCAATACTGGTGTAGATGTCATTGGTCAGTGCTTGCATCATGTAAGATTTGCAAAGCACATCAGCATGTGCTCTCTCTTTATCTTCAGGAGTATACTGATCTTTTCGTTTAGGTAATGTCTGTGCAGGAATGCCTAGTACAGAATCAGCTTCTATTATTACAAAGAATTCAGCAGGACCTTCCAGTAGAGATTGCATGATCAGTTCTCCTTCCTTCATTCTTTCAATAAAGTTCAAAAATCTGTCTCTCCATTGATTATATTCTCCTCGAAAAAGAACTGGTGGCTTGGTATCAGTACCAATAGTCATTGCTTCTTTTGAGCTCATCTTTGCAGATTGTATGAAAAATAGGATCGACTGCAGTTCAAAGTTTGAATTTAAAAKAYYARTTTAYAAAAATATATCTGATAAAATGTAAACTAGAATAAGCACACATTCAACACTTAGTCAATTAAGCACAGAAACACTTGTCCGGATTAGCAATCCGCACAAGTTGTCCGGTTTACAAGTTCTGTCAAAAAGATAGACAAATTTAACTCGTTATCCGGATTAACAATCCGGGCAACACATGAATATAAACCGCACAAAGTCTAAATATTTAAACCGTTCAAAAGTCAAACTCTTAAAAATCCGTTCAAAAAGTCAAACTTATTAAACCGATCAAAAGAATTCAAACATA
>NW_020205686.1:0-3923 GCF_001531365.2 Cynara cardunculus var. scolymus | reverse complement strand
TGGTTAAACCGGTCAATATCCGTTCAAGTTACTAAGACCTTACCAGCCGGATATTTTTAAACCGCTTACTAAACCTTTCAAGTGTTACACGGTTTATCAACTAATCCGCACAAGTTATCACCGGTTTACTAGTCGGATTAGCTAAACCGCTCACGAAGTCCTTCGAAGAGATGTCCGGTATTTCCTATAACAAAACAACTCAAAAACACACGGAGATTAAACCGCACAAGTCTTAACCGGATAGAGATTCAACCAAAAACATAAAATTTCACACTTTTTACCAAAAAAATGGATCAAAACATGAAAAAATATGAGTTTTTATGAACTTTTTCCAGAAAGCTAAAAATCAAATTTCGACATTTTCAGCCTTAAAACTTGTGTAAAATGCAAAATTGTGTGAATCAAAATTATTTGAAATACAAAACCGAACCTAGCGATACAAATGTTTATCAATAACACTCAAAATTTGAACAATTTTGTCACAAAAATCAATCCGGTCAAAACAAAATCAAGAACGGTGAAGAATCAGATTGAAAAATATTAAAAAATTCGTGCAAAAATGTGTAAAATGGATATCTTCAAATCCAAGCTGCTGCAGCTTGCTCTGATACCAATTGAGAGTCCCTATTTCACTGATCAATCTTCATAAACATCACAACAATGGCAGAATCTTGATATAGCTTGTAAGAACATTCATAAGAACATTGAGAGGAAAAGTCAATCCTTACAATTCAGTCAAACCTCTCAATACGTATGAATTATTACAAATGAGCTCTCTTATTACAAATTACAAAGACTAACCACTATTTATATGGTCAAACCTACTAAAGACAAGTCAAAGTCAAACTCCTATAAGAAAGTCAAACACGCTGACTTTTACAATTATAGACTATATATTTAACTTTCAAGACGAATACAATTAATACTGATCTTTCAGTCCTAACAGTATAACCATGAACCTTCCTGTGATAGCATGCCCCTCTTTCCTAGCTTCGATTTGACTAGTCATGGGACTTGAACCGGTCTTTGAAGCAAAAGTTATGCAAGTTTAAGCAAAAACACCAAATTTCGGTTGAAACTCATAGCCGGCGGGTCATGGGGTTTTCTCGTACAAACCCACCTGAAAACTCTCTTGATGAATCTAAAATTTAAATGATATGTTTTTCACCAGAGAGAACATGACAAAAGAACCGTTCTCATGCCGAAAGTTGTCGGAGCCACGCATTTGCCAAATAGAAAGAACGTGCCTCGTGCACTACATCGAAACCTAAACAAATCATGTTGTAGAATGAACCTTCCTACGATAGCATGCCTCTCATTCCTAGCTTCGATTAGATAGGTCATGGGAGTTGAACCGCGCCCTGCAACAAAAGTTATGTATTTTAAGCAAAATCATCAATTTTTGGTCGAAACTCATAGCCGGCGGGTCAGGGGAGAAAATTACCCGTTTGATTGAATACGCTTTTTCAATTATCAAGATTTACGGGGTTTTCTCGTACGGACCCACTGTGCTACCCTGCCATGAAAACTCTCTTGATGAATCTACAATTTAAATGAGATGTTTTCCACCAGAAAGAACATGACAAAAGAACCGTTTTCGTGCCGAAAGTTGCCGGAGCCACGTATTTGCCAAATAGAAAGAATGTGCCTCGTGCACTTCATCGAAACCCAAACAAATATTGTTGTAGAACCATGAACCTTCCTGCGATACCATGCCTGTTATTCCTAGCTTCAATTTGACAGGTCAAGGGACTTGAACTGGGCCTTGCAGTAAAAGTTATGCATGATTAAGCAAAAATACCAACGTTTGGACGAAACTCATAGCCGGTGGCTCACGGGGTTTTCTCGTACGGTCCCATCGTGCTACCCTACCATGAAAACTCTCTTCATGAATCTAGAATTTAAATGAGATGTTTTCCACTAGAAAGAACATGGGAAAATAACCGTTCGCATGCCGAAAGATTCCGGAGCAACGCATTTGCCAAATAGAAAGAACGTGCGTCGTGCACTTCATCGAAACCCATAGAAATCCTGTTGTATAACCATGAACCTTCCTAAGATAGCATGCCCCTCTTTCCTAGCTTCAATTTAATAAAGTCATGGGACTTGAACCGGGCCTAGCAACAAAAGTTATGCATGTTTAAGCAAAAACACCAAATTTTGGTCGAAACTCATAGCCGGCGGGTCACGGGGTTTTCTCGTACGGACCCACCATGCTACCCTACCATGAAAACTCTCTTGATGAATCTATAATTTAAATGAGATGTTTTCCACCAGAAAGAACATGACATAAGAACCATTCTCATGCCGAAAGTTGCCATAGCCATGCATTTGCCAAATAGAAAGAACGTGCCTCGTGCACTTCATCGAAACCCACACAAATCATGTTGTATAATGATGAACATTACTGCGAAAGCATGCCTCTTTTTCCTAGCTTCGAATTGACAGATCATAGGACTTGAACCGGGCCCTGCAGCAAAAGTAATGCATGTTTAGGCCAAAACACAAATTTTTGGTCGAAACTCATAGCCGTCGGGTCACTGGGTTTTCTCGTACGGACCCATCGTGCTACCCTACGATGAAAATCTCTTAATGAATGAACAATTTAAATGAGATGTTTTCCACTAGAAAGAACATGACAATAGAACAGTTTCCATGTCGAAAGTTGCCAGAGCCACGCATTTGCCAAATAGAAAGAACATGCCTCGTGCACTTTATCAAAACCCAAACAAATCATCTTGTAGAACCATGAACCTTCCTGCGATAGCGTCCCCCTCATTCTTAGCTTTGATTTGACAGGTCATCAGACTTGAACAGGGACCCTGCAGTAAAAGTTATGCATGTTAAAGCAAAAATACCAAATTTTGGTCGAAACTCATAGCCGGTGGGTCACGGGGTTTTCTCGTATGGACCTACCGTGCTACCCTGCCATGAAAAATATCTTGATGAATCTACAATTTAAATGAGATATTTTGCACCAGAAAGAACATGGCAAAAGAACCATTCTTGTGCCAAGAGTTGCCGGAGCCACGCATTTGCCAAATAGAAAGAATGTGCCTCGTGCACTTCATCGAACCCCAAACAAATCTTGTTGTAGAACCATGAACCTTCCTACGATAGCGTGCCTGTTATTCCTAGCTTCGATTTGACAGGTCAGGGTACTTGAACCAGGCCCTGCATAAAAAGTTATGTATGTTTAAGCAAAAACACCAATAATTGGTGGAAACTCGTAGCCGGAGGGTCACGGGGTTTTCTCTTACCGACCCATCGTGCTGCCCTTCCTTGAAAACTCTCTTGATGAATCTAAAATTTAAATGAGATATTTTCCACCAGAAAGAACATGACAAAAGAACCGTTCTCATGTTGAAAGTTGCCGGAGCCACCCATTTGCCAAATAGAAAGAGCGTGCGTCGTGCACTTCATCGAAACCCACACAAATCCTGTTGTATAACCATGAACCTTCCTGCGATAGCGTGCCCATCTTTCCTAGCTTCAATTTGAATAGTCATGGGACTTGAACCGGGTCCTGCAGCAAAAGTTATGCATGTTTAAGTAAAAACACCAGAGTTTGGTCGAAACTCATAGCCGACGGGTCGCGGGGTTTTCTCGTACGGACCCACCGTGCTACCCTGCCATGAAAAATCTCTCGATGAATCTACAACTTAAAGGAGATGTTTTCCACCAGAAAGAACATGACATTAGAAATGTTTCCATGTCGAAAGTTACCGGAGCCATGCATTTGCCAAATAGAAAGAAAGTGTCTCGTGCACTTTATCAAAACCCAAACAAATCATGTTGTAGAACAATGAACCTTCCTGCGATAGTGTGCCTCTCATTCTTAGCTTCGATTTGACAGGTCATGGGACTTGAACCGGGCCCTGCAGCAAAACTTATGCATGTTTAAGCAAAAACACCAAATTTTG
>NW_020205685.1:2163-4941 GCF_001531365.2 Cynara cardunculus var. scolymus | reverse complement strand
CAGTCCCATCAACCGATGAAGAACTGCATCCTGTTGCTCCAGAACCCCAATCAAGCAYCAAATGGACAAAAGATCACCCACACCACCAAATCATTGGTGATCCAACATCTGGTGTCAAGACAAAATCTGCCACAGCCAATGAATGTCTCTTCGCCAACTTTCTGAGTATGATAGAACCAAAGAAAATTGCAGAAGCCCTACAAGACTCAAATTGGATAGATGCGATGCAAGAAGAATTACTTCAGTTTAAAAGAAACAAAGTATGGTCCCTTATGCCTCTACCCAAAGGGAAGACGACCATAGGAACCAAATGGGTTTTTCGAAACAAGAAGGACGAAGATGGCCTAGTAATAAGGAACAAAGCCAAGCTTGTTGCCAAGGGCTACTTCCAGGAAGAGGGGATTGACTACGATGAAACATTTGCTCCCGTTGCAAGACTTGAGGCCATCCGGATATTCCTAGCCTATGCAGCTCACAAAGGCTTCAAAGTTTATCAGATGGATGTCAAGTCTGCCTTCCTAAACGACAAACTTCAAGAAGAAGTATACGTGCAGCAGCCCCCTGGGTTTGAAGATCCAAAACATCCAGATTATGTCTACTTTCTGGACAAAGCTCTCTATGGGCCGAAGCAAACACCCAAGGCCTGGTATAAAACACTATCCACCTTTCTTATCAACAATGGATTCAAAAAATGTACAATCGATACAACCCTCTTTCTCAAAAAGCACAAAGGTGATATCTTACTTGTTCAAATATATGTGGACGACATTATATTTGATTCTACAAATGCAAAACATTGCGAAAAATTCTCAGAGTTGATGAAAAGCAAATTTGAGATGAGAATGATGGGAGAACTAAGTTTCTTCCTTGGTCTTCAAATAAAACAAGCTTTAGAAGGAATATTCATCAATCAGTCCAAATATGTGACTGACCTTCTGAAGAAATATTCTCTCTCAAATTCATCATCGATGAGAACACCTATGGCTATAGGAGCTAAGTTATTTGTTGATCCATCAGGCAAACCTGTGGATGTAAAAACCTACAAAGGCATGATTGAATCACTCCTGTATCTAACTGCTAGTAGACCAGACATTATGTTTGCTACATGTCTTTGTGCAAGATATCAATCAAATCCTAAAGAATCTCATCTCTCTGCAGTCAAGAGGATCTTTAGATACCTCAAGGGAACTCCTTCATTGGGTCTCTGGTATCCAAAGAACTCTAGCTTTGATCTAATAGCCTACACAGATGCAGATCATGCAAGTTGCAAGATTGATAGAAAGAGCACGTCTGGAAGCTGTCAACTCTTGGGGGACAAGCTGGTAAGTTGGACATCCAGAAAACAAAATTGTGTCTCAACCTCAACAGCAGAAGGAGAATATGTTGCTGCTGCTAGTTGTTGTTCACAAGTTCTCTGGATGAAGACTCAGCTTATGGACTATGGATTCCATTATGACAAAATCCCCATTCTCTGTGATTCCAAGAGTGCCATAACAATCTCTGCAATTCCAGTGCAGCATTCCAAGGCCAAGCATATCGATGTAAGGTACCATTTTCTGAAAGACAATGTTGAAAAAGGCAATATAGAAATGTACTTTGTTCCCACTGAGATTTAACTTGCTGACATTTCACAAAAGCTCTTGATGAGAAAAGATTTTTATTCCTAGTCAGCAATATGGGTATGCTGAATCTCACCACTTAAAGGCAATAAATATTCTTAAATCAGAGATTCTCAATATCTCATGGTTATGCCTACAAGTGATACATAGCAAGAAGCCATAATCAATAAGTAACCAGCGTCTCTGGTTTTAAAGACCAGAGCCTCTGGCCATGAAGAAATATTTTAATATGGCTTAAAGTTTTTCATCGCCTTTGGAACCAGAGACCTCTGGTCCAAAGCAAATACTTAGCTTTTATTCACTAAGTATTGTCTTCGTAACCAGAGCCTCTGATTCTATAGACCAGAGTCTMTGGATTCTCTCTCTTTGAGACCAGAGCCTCTAGTTCTATAGACCAGAGCCTCTGGATTCTCATCCTTTGAGACCAGAGCCCTTTTGGACTCCATCGTATTTCATCTATGTAACCAGAGTCTCTGGTCTCCAAGTCCTTTGCAACCAGAGACCTCTGGTTTCCAAACAACACTTGGCATGCTAAATTCCCCTTTCATTCATCTTTTAAATCATCTATAAGACCACCAGAGCCTCTGGTTCTAAAGACCAGAGCCTCTGGATTCATACTCTTTGTAACCAGAGCCCCTCTGGACCCAAAGAGTCCCCCACCCCCCCTTCTCACTCATGCACTTAACCATATTTTCATACTTCTTTTCATCGCCTTTGCAACCAGAGCCTCTGGTTCTAAAGACCAGAGCCTCTAGATTCATTGTCTTTGCAACCAGAGCCTCTAGATTCATTGTCTTTGGAACCAGAGCCCTCTGGTCTCAAAGACCCATTCATATGCATATCCTTTTGCACACTTAGCCACATTTCATACCTTTCTTTCATCATTCTTCACAACCAGAGCCTTTGGTTGTATAAACCAGCGCCTCTGGTCACCTCAATCATCATTATTATTGGTTCTAGGGGGAGTTTTTTTTTAAACTCAATCAATCTTCATGCACCATTTGAGGGGGAGCTACTCTTTCATCATGAAACTCCATTATATTCATGCATTTTCCATACCAGAGCCTCTGGTTCTACTATCCAGAGCCTCTGGATACTTAAATGCTACATAAATAATGAATACGATGTGCATTTAACCAGAGCCCCTCTAGTTCTACAT
>NW_020205685.1:0-1858 GCF_001531365.2 Cynara cardunculus var. scolymus | reverse complement strand
AATGGCACGTACAAACAAGACGGCTCACGATCTCCAAATCAAATCACCTTTTACCCAACCACCTCCCCTTTTCATGATTATTTCAATATAATAATCAAGAAAACCGTTTCCTATTCCCCCCCCCCCCCCCCCCCCCCCCTACCTATAAATACCCTTCTTCAACCTCCATTTACTCTTTACACTTCCTAAAACCTGCAAACAACCTTTGACGAACGAACTTACCTCCCCCTACCTATAAATACCCTTCTTCTACCTTCATTTACTCTTTACACTTCCTAAAACCTGCAAACAACCTTTGACGAACGAACTTACCTGCAACTTCCTACGCAATGGCTTCCTCCGCATCACACGACTCCAACAACAACGACAACCACGTTCAATCCATCGGTGCCGACAGCCACACCATCGTCTTCCTCCCAATGAAGCCCAACAACCATGCCATTGAACTGCGAAACACCTGTTCGACGACAGATTTGCCGTCATGATGGAATTCTTCAAAAACTGCATCCTTCTACCAGCACTGACCCTCACTGAAAATGACGTACCACTAAAGTACGTCCAACAGTACTGGTAGACCTACAAATTCGACCCTGAAAGCCATGGAATAATGGGGGACATTGACGCCCCAAACGACATGATTTGCTCGCTCAAGATCTCGCAGGCAAAAGTATCTCGAGTTCTGTGCATTCCAGCCCGTCGAGAACTCGGCATTGAGCAATATGCCGAGCCACCCACCACCTACGACATTCTCAAGTTCATCCAAATGCTAGGTTATAATCGTGACCTATGCAACGCCTCCGACTTCAAAAGGCAACATTTACCGCCAATGTGGAACATGTTCTTCTCCATCTTAAACAGGGCCCTCACCTGCAAACTAAGGTCGATGGACCAGGGCAACATCAACATCATGATGATCATGTATGGAATTCTCTTCAACATCCCTCTCGACTACGCTTTTCTCATATACAATGAGATCCATACGACCGTAGTTAAGAAATGCAAGCTCCAGGAGACCGGCAAGCCCATAACCTCTGTTCTGTTTCCTCGTTTCCTAGCTCTCTTCATAGGGGATGCGATGAGGAAACATGACCTCCCGGCCAAAGAACCATTCACCCCCGTCTTCAAAATGCATGGCCATCGACCCACTCTATCGAAGGAAGGATACACCACCAACCGACCCATTTCCAGAGCCATGCTCAGTGTCATTCCAGAGACATCTGAGATACGCAGAACCTACGAATGCTATCTGCTGTCCCATGAACCAAGGGCAGCTACCCCAGTGCGAATAGAGCCGTCCCCAGAAACAGGCGAGGGAACACAGGAGGCATCTTCATCGGATGATAAAGATGATGATGATGATGATGATGACACTCCTCATGCATCCCCCGACCCTACTCAAAGAACTCCCCCTCCCTCTTCCCAAAGGGCAACCACCATATCTACCCCTAGCGATCAAGGCCAAAGGGGTATTGAACAAGGACCACCCAGTCCAATCCTACAACCAGCCAACCATCCAGAGGACATTCTTCGGGCCTCTGGAGATGACTCATCCGAGGAACCACAACACCCATTGCCCCTCTCCCAACAAAGAGGCGATGCAGATATAAGAGCCCCATTGCCTCAAGGCTCGACACAACCAACCACACACCCAGAAGCATGTGTTGCTTCTGACATTGATGCACCCCTAGATCGTTTAGAGCAGTCTCCAATTCGTGCACATATCCCCCTTCGATACTTGATCTAGTGAAGGGGAAACACACTTACTTCTCCTATCCTGCCGAGGAAGAAGAAGAAGTCGAAACATCAGGAGATAGCTCCTCACTTGAGGGCTATCAAGGACATGATGGAAGTCCTTCAC
>NW_020205684.1:2705-5115 GCF_001531365.2 Cynara cardunculus var. scolymus | reverse complement strand
TTAGGTAGTTTCCTACTTTTTAGCCTTTTTCTGTTTTATGTAAAGCCTATAAAAGGCTGGCTTCTGGTTAAATAAAATATACAGCAGGTTTTACCAAACCCATTACCAAACCCGCCCCATCCCCGCCCCGTTGCCATGCCTAGGCAAGATCGATGCTTAAAACCAAGAACTTGGAAGACGAGTTTTGGGCCGAAGCAGTAGCAACGGCTGTTTATCTGATCAACATATCTCCCACGAAAGCTGTTTGGAATGTCACTCCCTACGAAGCTTGGTATGACTCTAAACCCTCTGTCAATCATTTGCGTATATTTGGATGCATATGTTATACTTTGATTCCATCCGGTTGAAGCAAGTTAGATCAAAAGACAAAGAAATATATATTTGTGGGGTATTCTTCCAGCTCCAAAGCATATAGGTTATTCGATCCAGATAAAAATTCTGTTGTTATCAGTAGAGATGTGCAGTTTAATGAGCAGGAAGTTTGGGTTAAAAACACCAACAGTTCAACAACAATTACAGAAGTACAAGAAGGCCTCCAGGAAGAACAACCGGTTAATGACCAAAGTGATGACAACAACGGTGATCTAGAACCTTCAAATGGAACTCATGGTAGTTCTTCAAATGGTAGCAACAGTTCAGAGTCCTCTCAAGAAGATAGAGACCATGAAGAAATGCAACCACGAAGAAGTAAGCGTGGCAACATTCCAAAGAAGCACTTCGAGATTGAAGGAAAAGGCTGTGATTTTGCCTTATTTGTTGGTGATCCAACAAATGCCAAGTTTGCAATAAACAATGAAGTTTGGAGAACAGCTATGCAAGAAGAAATCAGTGCCATCGAAAGGAATGGAACTTGGAAGCTAGTTGAACTACCTAAAGAAAAGAATGCAATTAGTCTTAAGTGGATCTTTAAGACAAAATTCCACTCTGATGGAACAATTCAGAAGCACAAGGCCAGATTGGTGGCACGCGGATATGTTCAAGAGYAGGGAATAGACTTCGAAGAAACATTCTCACCCGTTGCAAGATTTGAAACAGTGAGAGTTATTCTAGCATTGGCTGCACAAATGCAATGGTCAATTTTCCAATTTGACGTGAAGTCTGCATTCTTAAATGGGGAGTTAAAAGAGGAGGTTTATGTTCAACAACCAGAATTCTTTRRAGTCCTYGGAGAAGAGCACAAAGTGTATAGACTAAAAAAGGCACTATACGGTTTAAAGCAAGCCCCTAGAGCTTGGTACAGCAAAATAGATGAATTTTTCCGTCAAAATGGTTTTGAAAGAAGCCCCAATGAGCCAACATTATACGTAAAGAGACAAGGAGCTAAAGATATTATGTTGGTAAGTTTGTATGTAGATGACATGATCTACACAGGTTCATCTATAAAACTTATTTTTGATTTTAAGAATGCTATGATGAACAAGTTTGAAATGACTGACTTGGGCAAATTGAGCTTCTTTCTTGGCCTTGAAGTACAGCAAAGAAGAAATGGTATATTTCTATCTCAACAAAAGTATGCCATAGAGCTTTTAAAGCAATTCGGTATGGAAGGCTGTAAAACAGTAGGAACACCAATGAATGTGAGTGAGAAATTGGTTATTGACGATGGTACAGGGTTGACAGATGCAAAAAAGTTTAGAAGCCTTGTGGGACGTTTGATATATCTCACTCATACAAGACCCGACTTGGCATATGCAGTTAGTCTTGTGTCACRGTTTATGCACTGCCCAAGTAAGCAGCATTTTGGAGCAGCAAAGCGGATCCTTCGATATATTGCTGCTACAACAACATATGGAATTTGGTATTCAAAGCAAGAAACGTTTGACTTGACAGGCTACACTGATAGTGATTGGGCAGGCGGAAAAGGAGATATGAAGAGTACAAGTGGAAATTGTTTCACTCTTGGATCAGGAGTAGTCACTTGGGCATCAAAGAAGCAAGCTACAGTGGCTTTGTCGTCAACAGAAGCCAAGTACGTTGCTGCGACAGCAGCAGCCTGTCAAGCTGTATGGCTGAGAAGGTGCTAAGTGACTTGAATCAGACACAACAAAATGCCACTACCATATTCTGTGACAACAGGTCAGCAATAGCGATAACAAAGAACCCGGTATTACATGGTAGGACTAAACACATAGAGATTAAACATCACTTTATACCAGAGTTAGTTGCTGAAGGAAAAGTGCAGCTGATATCTTGCAAGTCAGAGCAACAATTAGCAGACTTATTCACCAAGTCTCTTCCAAGAGCCAAGTTTGAAGAATTTCGAGATCAGCTACTCATCACTAACTTTGAATCAAGGGGGAGTATTGAAGACTAAATCTCTAATTCAAAGTTGAGTGCTAGAATAAAGGGAAATCTTTAGAACGTTAGCTGCTGATTCCTTTTTACTTTTTCTTAGGTAGTTTCCTACTTT
>NW_020205684.1:0-1245 GCF_001531365.2 Cynara cardunculus var. scolymus | reverse complement strand
ATATGGAGCTTTAATAAGTTGTACTTACGCACAATTTACTTGTATTTTTTAGTTTTAAGTAACATACATTAATAAACAATACTTTATGCATAAAAAATAGTTTTTAAGAGTTTTTGTCAAATGCTTTATAATATAGTATAGAATATAAAATATAGAATAATTATTAATTTATATAATATTTTTAGATTTTGAGCTTAAAGTTTATTTTTTTACTTTTTAGACTTTTTTTAATTATAAAATATGTGTTTGAAAATCAAATATGTTGAAATTCTTTATTTTTTGGACTACGTTCACGTTATTATTGATATTATAATGTATTTTCAAACTTATGATTATTAAATTCTAGACATAAAATATTATTTGTACAAATCACACCACAAACACCCCTGGTATAATTAGGGATGGTGATTTACCCCGACCCAGTGGGAAACCCGGTTCACCCTATCCGAACGAGGACGGGGATTCCCCGTTGAAACGGGTCCCGGGGCCGGGGATCCCCTGTAGACACAAACCGGAGACGGGGCCGGGACGGAGGATGTTACTCAATCCGGGGATGGGGTCGGGATCCCCGGTAGAATCAAAATAAAGGATACTATTTACGGGGTTGACTAGAGATTGCTAGAGATTTGACCGGGGACGGGGACGGGGGACATTACTACAAACCGGGGAAGGGGCCGGGGATTACTGACGGGTGTCGAGTCCGGCAAATAATAAAATTTTATAAAATAAGTCTATTATCTCTAAAACACACTTGTAATAGCGATAAGTAGGGTCGTCTCCTCAGGGACTCGGTATTAACCGTAAGTCCAAGACGTAAAAGCGTGCAAATTCATTAATAAAACACTATATATGAAGGGGGGGGGGTTGGAAGATTTATAAATAGCTTAAATATGTAAAATAAATTGGAAACTTTAAACACTAATAAGAACGAGACTAGCAATGAGCATCAATCAACTAATCATTTGGATTATATATCATCGACTCGTTCAAATAAATACTTTCTCGATAGAATTCAGTTTGGCGTAAACATTAAACACGCGTCAATGCCCCATTTGTTACAAAAGCACGATTACTGTAAAACGCTTTAACAACTAATCTCTAATTAGCTAATCTAGTCTAGTCAAGGACTTAGAGTTCAATTGYTAATYGCATTARGAYCAACAAATACCAAACCTAACCAACAATCGGACGCCGATTATTTGGGTTAGATTGTACAACCTTACGACACTTGCAACTAACACACAC
>NW_020205683.1:3268-5573 GCF_001531365.2 Cynara cardunculus var. scolymus | reverse complement strand
TCACTACTTAGGTTCCACGGTTCGATAAAGCACTAATTCAGCGGTGGTCCAAATTCCACATGATTAGGCTAGAAAACATAGGTAATTGTGCACCCCTTTTTKGGTGGGACTGTCAACACAATAGCGGCTATCCACAATACCACGGCCCGGGAATGTACCCGAGTTAACAAGTAGCGCGTATGGACGGGGACTTTTATTTGGAAACATATATTCTCAAACATATCAATTTAGCATTTATATTATAGTACAAAACAAAAACAAATACAACTTAGAAACCCGACTATGCAGTTCCATAGTCTGGAGGTTTCAAATAATTAAACATGCAAAGCTTGCTGTCATGCTTTTCCCCCAAAATAATAAAACAGTAAAAGTGGGGCCGTGAACTCACTGTTTGGCGAATATCAATTGTTTCCTTACGAGACCTGCTATAACCTGTTCGGACTTCCTGACAGAGTAACCAATACTTAATAAGAACTTCTAAACCTCCAAAACTTAAGTTGGGTAAAAACTGTTTATCAATGCAATCCRCCAGATTCTAAAACCAATGTAGCAGATACTTTAAATATTAATCTTAACAAATATCTCCAAAATTCAAATAATGGCATCATTTAATGCCCTTCCAAAGCGATTGATGGCAGCTGCCATCTGTTGGAATTTAAAGATTTTGGGTGGGTTTAACACCCTTCCCAAGAACAATTAAAACCTCGAGTYGCACACCTCCCCAAATCCGGTTGCGTGCCTAAGAATGGCAGCAAATGGGGATGGTTTCAACTCTATATTCCCAGGAATAGAGACAGATAAAACCCCAAATTCTCATTTCTTGAGTAAGATCCAGAAAGGAAAAGAAAAACAATTAGTAATTTTTGGGTCTAGGAAAGCTACAAGATGAAAGATTTGATTTAGTGATGCATGCCAGACCCAAGTCACCCGAAGGTGCAATCGGTTCCTAGAATGTAAGAACTATCTTCTTCTCTTTTGGGATTAAAAAGGTTTCTGGGTCACAGATTATCATCTGATGAAGACATATGCATGTCTTCGATGGATAATCTCACCATCTTTAAATTCTGAAACATGAGTTGAGCAGGAAGAGAAAATAGGAATTTGAACACTTTAAAGAGGTATAGATGACTTTAGGAGCATACCTTTTTGAAGACGAGGCAGAAAGAACAATTCGAACACAACAGCGATCCTAAACTTGCAGGGAGAAGAGTTCGGCTCAAAGGTGATGAACTTTTTAGAGAGGGAGAACGAGAAAAGGCTAGAGCTTTAAATAATGAAGAGTTTTTAAAAGATAAGAGGGGGTATTTATATGAGGCTTCTAGAAGAGTAGTGGGCTGGCCTCTAAAGCCCCAAGCCCAAGGACTTATACATTTCCTTAATTTAAGACCCAAAAATCTAAAATAACCAAAATGTCCAAGTCTGGAACAAGACCATCTGCCATACTGAAATGATCAAGTATGGGCAACCAGTGCTTCAGAAAGAAGACAACAGAGCCTCTGCAAAGAAAAGACGTCAGAGCTTCTGTGAGGAGACACAGAGCTTCTGCAAAGAGATGCCAGGGCCTCTGTGAAGAGACACAGAGTCTATGTGAATAGTTGTCGGAGTCTTTGTGAAAAGACAACAGAGTCTCTGAGAAGAGGCAACAGAGCCTCTGTAGATAGTACCAGAGCCTCTGTAGATAGTACCAGAGCCTCTGTAGATAGTACCAGAGCCTCTGTGTCTACCACCAGAGCCTCTATGGCTATCATCAGAGCCTTTGTGCTTGACGCCAGAGCCTCTGATCGAATAGGCGACCTCTTCAAGATCATACTCTGGATAAGGTTAATTCTAAAAGACTTATTCTAATGAAGATTCCGAAATAAGGTCCTAACCTGGAAATCCAAAAGTGCAGAGTTGTTAGACTTGGCGATATAAGGAATTTCTAGTTCATCGCCTCTGGTCCTTCTAACCAGTGCTTCTTGGTCAACATGGACACTTAGCGATATAAGGAATTTCTAATTCATCGCCTCTGGTCCTTCTAACCAGCGCTTCTGGTTCAACATGGACACTTAGCGATATAAGGAATTTCTAATTCATCGCCTCTGGTCCTTCTAACCAGCGCTTCTGGTTCGTCTAGGGCAATGGATATTCAAAATTTATGCAAACTCACACACAATCATGCTTTTCACAACAATTTCTTAATTGGAGCATATTTTTAATACAACCGATTAAGTTCTCTATTATATGTAAATTAAACATAGGTGATCAGGCTTTGTTTAATTGACATATAATAATGTAACCCGCTTTGTGTATATATATATATATA
>NW_020205683.1:0-2858 GCF_001531365.2 Cynara cardunculus var. scolymus | reverse complement strand
TGTCTAAAATTGAAGCATGGTCAAGTAAACCCACAAATTGGACAAGAAACACCGTATGCAAATATCATATCCTTGTTTCTTTAAAACCATATCAAGAGTCCAAGGGTCAAACGTTCACAAATTTAGTAGGATGGTGTCAGTAACTAATTCAGAATATTTGTGAAAGCCAATCTTTATGACAACTTGAAGAGATCGTTCGATGAACTTCTCTTATAAATCTCGAAGAGCTACATAATAAATAGGCATTTAATCCTGTGAATTAGCATTTAGAGTGCCTCAAACATGTATACAATTTAAAGAAATATACAAAAAAATAACCATATGCTAAAGCTTTTAGTGATGCTCAAAGAATACATCCAGATAATCCAATTTCATTTAAGGAGAAAGAAAGCCTAGGGGTCGTTTACTAAATACTTACCTAGGGGCCGTTTACCTAATACTTACCCGGTATGCGCTACCCAGATAAATATTATAAGGACCAAAAAAATTTACCAAATAAGTGCAATCATAAGGATGGAATCTACCCAGATAAATATTATAAGGGCCAAAAATCTTACCCGATAAGTGCAATCAAGACAATAACCAACCTGTGGAACAAAACCAGAAAAACACAAGTATGTGATGCCAAATCAAATGGAATCATAGAGACATCAGATACAATAGTATGGTCATAATGAGAATCCCCGAAATAGCTTTAGACTTAAAATTCCTTAGCCAACAAAAAATAGCATGGCTACAATAATTCAGCTTAAAAAAACATCAAAATCAATCGTTCTTTCTTTTTCTTGCGTCAAGTCCATGCTAACTCAACATGACAACATCTATATCAATCAAAGAATGTAATTGTAAAACAACATGGGTGATCTTCATAACGAAATTTTTTGTCGAGCTTCAGAATAGAATCTTTTTAGATACAAAAATGAGTAAAACAACTTATAAAAACATGAACCTGAAACCGAAATGTATTTCTATTCTAATCTAGGATTCAGCCTCTCCCACAACAGGTGTAAACTACCCTCAAAACAAGCCCAAATTTCCTTAGAAAACATCTGTTAATAGCCCCCTAGGACAGCTTAAACAACCCCTAAAACAGTCCTTTTAGCTGCCGATTTTGGGCCTGCAGTCCCTATAGTTGCTGATTTTTTAGCTTTAGACAAAACAAACCATTATCAAAGAATGGATTGGTATAACCTGTTTACATCAACATAACCCATCAAATGAAAACTCAACACCCAGGAAATGTAGTGTAGAAAACAAAACAGTCAGGAAAATCAACAGAACCCATTGAACCAACAATATAATAGTTGTTTTCCAATGATTTATTAATAATGCATCCGTTGTGCTACATAAGAAAGAAAGATTTTCAAAAGATTTTATTGTCTACACATCAAACAACTTATCAATATTGGCCATTTCGTAGAGAAGCATTATGTATTCATTAGTAACAACCAACTTACCTTTTTAGCGCATAAACTTGAATCCCAACTTTTCTGCAGCTAAATTGAAAATATCTTGAACATCATATGCTTTGGATAAAGGATTTGGGATAGCCTGCAATGATAGAAATATTAGGGGAAACCACGAAATCCTCATGTTCATAACATGCAAGTATGGCACCACAAACACATTCAATGCTTTATCATAAGAAGATTAGGGAAAATGTAGTTTTGAATGAGTGGTATAACCAGAGTGCACTCTGTGATAGTCAACGGCTTTAATTAGTTGGATAGTTGTTAGTTGGAATGCATGTCAATCACATAATAAGAGAAGAATATCAGGTAGGAATCAACATGGTATCGATCTTATGATGTGTACTGCATGGCGAACATATGGCATAACAACCACAACACAACACAACACTAATTACAAGGAAAATTCTTCACAAGATTCTGTATGATGGGTCTAAAAAAGGACCAATCTGTATGATATTGACAAATGAAAACCTTACCTGTAGTGGAATCATGCAGCCAAATTTAAAAAAAGTCAACCTCTTTAGTGGAATCATGATGCCTACAATTTATGCATTAGTTTCTAGAATCATGATGCCTCCAATTTATGCATTAGTTTCTAGAATCATGATGCCTCCAATTTTTATTCTTATTTTCCTTGACATTATATCATCAAAAGAATGGAGATTTATGCAAGATAACCTAAAATTTTGGTATCAATTAAATAATGAAGATATGATAAGCATGACTTGCTAAGAAGTTCATGCAATTAAGGGTTGAACTGGCCAAATTTACATCCACTTGAAAATGAATTTTTGAAAATTTAAACATTCAGTTAATAGAATTTTTGAAACTTAAGACCACTTGAAAAGGGGGATGGGTTCAAATGAAAACACGAGAAAGATTATTAAGAAAAAGTAACATTAACATATCAAACTATGATATATAACAAACTTTATTTAGAGAAAGTGAAACCTCAATGCAGAAGAACTTTAATACCAACTACAAACCAATCCACATCATGATCAGCATAAAAATTGTGGACAACAATCAAAGATACTGTTGAATTGTTTTTAGACAGAAGATAGAGGATTGACAAGTTGACCAAAAACTATCTTTCCCACATAAGTTCTTCTACAGATGAGTGCTTCAGATTTTATCTTTGTATACCCCTGCTATGTTATCCATATGGTATGAAACCGACTTTTAGTTCATAAATTAATGAACCAAAAGCAACAACAACACTATGTAACAATTCTTGCCTCTCAAATTTCCTTTTCAAATCAAACTTAACAAAACATTTGAGTCAGATTTTGTTTTCTTTAACATACCTGTTAGCTCTCATGTCATTTAATGTAAAAGTATGGAAAAAGTAAATACTGCAAGTGTTGACAGAAGAGGTTCTACCAC
>NW_020205682.1:0-5650 GCF_001531365.2 Cynara cardunculus var. scolymus | reverse complement strand
CTAACTCTTATTATGATATCTATTAAAGTTACAACATATTTAAGTTCTCATTTCTTGGTGATTTGAGGATTTAGAGATGCTGTCTTTAGTAGAAATGATGGTAATGATGTTATCAGATTGGAGATAATATAGTTCCTGACTGCTGGTTGTGAATAAAAATGTTTTGGGTAAAAGCACTGATTATGAGGAATAGAGGAGCTCTGGTTGTACCTTGCAAGGAACCAGAGGGGCTCTGATTGACCCTCTTAATAGAATCAGAGGATGTTGGATATTGATTTAAAATGATGCAAAATATTTTATAAATTATTAGTTTGAAAATAAGCTTTATATCTTTTAGAAGCAAGCTTAGTACTATATTTATAATTTTAAAATGATATTTCAAAAGAGCCTTTATACTTAGAAAGTTCTATAAATCAAACCAGAGGGGCTCTGATTGGCTTTCATAAGTACAACCCGAAGCTCTGGTTGAGGAATCAGAGGCTCTGGTCGACTAACCAGAAGCTCTGGTAGAAAGACCAGAGGAGCTCTGGTCATGCATATTGAAAAATATTATAAGTATGGTTTGGAATCAGAGACCCGATGCACACTTTGGAACAAGAGGCCGATGGACTTAAACATGATGCGATTCTTTTATTATTCTTTATTATGATTGAGAGATTCTTTGATAAATGTTTTTGGTGATCTCACCCTGCATAGCATGAAAAAAGGGAATCTCACTAGACTTTTGTCTAACCCTCATTTTGTGTTTTCAAAAATATGTGTGCAGGTAATACCAGTTATAATATCGATAAGGGAAAAAGCATTATATGATTACTTCCCTTATGTGCATAAATGTTCAAGACCATATCTAGATGTGTTTTGGAGGAGAGCAATGCTAGTTTACAAATGCATGTATTTTGAAAATTTTAAGTTATGAAATTTGTATCATAAACCTGTAGCACAGACTCTTGAAATTTTGGACCTATGTGGGAATCTATGTATCCTATAAATGAATTCTATGTAATATGCAATGTGTGGAGATTGGGGTGTCACATTATATTTCCTTGTAAATCTCATTTTTCTATGTATTTTCTTTTAGTGTACTACTTATATGTAATAAGTTTAGAATGTACTGTTGTAAGACTTGTATTCCTCCTTTTGAATAATATTATTATTTCATCAGTATCACTATAAAAGATCCCTGAAAGAGCAATAAAGACACATGTCTATGACTTCCAGTATGCTCTTACATTCACTGACAATCCTCAGTCAATGAACATGCTTTCAGTTTCAATTTCCGTTCTTAAACTTGTAAGTTAAGAAAACTTATATAGTATAAACTATATCACTGAAAAATATCCCAAAATAGTTAAAAGGGACATGTACTTTATGTGTAACTTTTTATTACTATTATTTCTTAAGGCAATTTTCTTCATGTTGCTTTGTCATCATCGAATAGGGGGAGATTGTTGATTCTCTCTCCCATTGATTTGATGATAATCTCTTTTACCTTTCGAAGTATTATGTTTCTGTCTTTTCAGTTCCATCGATCATCACTGAGTCTTTTCAGTGATCACTGAAACATATATTGTAATCCTACAGCGATAGCGATACTTCAAGATGACAAAACTCACACCCAAGAACCTTCAGTAAAGGTCGAAGACTGAAACTGAAGAATAATGACTAGTGCGTTCATGATCTGAAGCGGTATTCAGTGATTACAACCTCGTCAACATACATGTAAAGCCTGCACAAGCCTTAGTGAATGCTGAAGAGACCTCCAACGTCATTCCAGCATTCAGTTATCAAATGAAGCTTCCCATGCACGTTTGTTTTTGTCTTGTCCTGTCATACACAAAGGACAAACCCATACCCTCTCAAAAGTATAGTACTGTACGGAGCCGACTAGTCGACTCTAGTGCCCACCAACTCCATAAAAGGAGGTCTGCTCATGAATAGACAATAATACTATTCACTATAGCAAAGAACAAAATTTCTTCTAAAAGCTTGACGTGTGTTCTACCTCTTCTGAATTGCATTTAATGCAATGGGTATAAATAGTTGAGTGCTCTTCTCACTCATGCATCACAACACCTACATATGCTTATCTTCAAGCATGTTAGAATTTCTCTCTAATTCTAAGGTTCATACCCAAGAAGAACACCTTTATGTCTTTATCTTTTTCGGCAAATTTCTTATATTTGCTAAATTTATCTGTGCGTAATTCTAGACTGTTTTAGATAGGTTTGCTTTACCTTTTTCTATTTTCGCAAACAATCTGTAAAAATATGTATTGATTTTTCTATATCAATATATTTTTTTAAAGTGAAAGTTTATGTGTTTATATTCATTCCCCCTTCTAGAAACTATTTGCCTCTAAACTCTTGTTGATTCGGCTGGGACCAACAACAAATCTTGGTTTATAACTTTCCTTCATCAGCCAACATTATGGTTGATGAACCCTCCTCAATGGACACCCCTATTCGGACAACACCTGAAAATGGCCAACATATTCACCGGTCACACCCTGTCCATATACCCTCTCATCGGGAAACACATTGTCCGGATACATCCTCACTGGTTAACCCTTAACAACATAATTTAAACGGTTAAAGCTTTGTTCGATGAGCATCCTCACCGGACAAGGCTTGTCCGATAATAAATTCAATCCGGCCAACACTTAACCTCTAGAACATTATATTCAAACAACACTATGAACGATGAGTAACTAAACATACAACACTATGTTCGATAAAGAGTCCTTATGGGACAAGGCAATGTCTGTTGATCCTCTCTCTCATTGATTTGATGATAATCTATTTCACCCATCAAAGTATTATGTTTATGTCTATTCAGTTCCGATGATCATCACTGATTCTGTTCAGTTATCGCTAAAACATGTATTGTAATCCTACAGTAATAGTTATACTTCAAGAAGACAAAACTAACACCCAAGAACCTTCAACAAATGTCAAAGACTAAAGCTGAAGACTAGTGACTAGTGCAATCATGATCTGAAGTTGTATTCAGTGATTACAACTTGGTCAACATATGTGTGAAGACTGCACAAGCCTCAGGGAATGCTGAAGAGACCTTCATTGTTATTCCAACATTCAACGATCAAATGAAGCCTGCCATTCACAATTGTTTTTGTCTTGTCCTTCCACACATAAAAGACAAACTCATACCCTCTCTAGAGTATCATGCTGCACGAAGCCTATTAATCGACTCTAGTGCCTACCAATTCCATGAAAGGATGTCTGCTCATGAATAGACAATAATACTATTCACTATAGCAAAGAACAAAATTTCTTCTAAAAGCTTGACGTGTGTTCTACCTCTTCTGAATTGCATTTAATGCAATGGGTATAAATAGATGAGTGCTTTCTTCACTCATGCAACGCTATGCGATACAAAAAGAACACATCTCTTACGGCAAAATTCATATATTTGTTAAGTGTATATGTGTGTATTTCTAGATTATTTTAGATAGGTTTTTCTTTACCTTGTCTATTCCACAAACAATCTGTAAAAATTTGTATTGATCTTTCTTTATCAGTATATATTTTTAAAAGTGAAAGTTACTGTGTTTGTATTCATCCCCCCTTCTACAACTGATCACCTCTAAACTCTTGTAACTCTGGCTGGGACCAACAAGTGGTATCAGAGCAGGCCTTGCTTTTTTTCTTGTTTTGATATTTATTTGCATTTTATTATCTCTTCTTGTCTTAAGATAATTTACTGCTTTTCAAATGGCTTTACAAAACACCAGCACCAACTTTTACGACAATTGCTCTCTTGCCAAACCTCCCCGATTCATTAGAGATAACTTCAGTCTCTGGAAGAATCGGATGTCTCTCTTCTTGGAAGGTGTAGATCCTGAAACTCCACACCATATAGAAAATGGACCCTACGTTCTATACGCTATATCTCCATAAGTTCCTGAACCTGCTACAACTGCCGCAATTTCTACACGACATATTCCAAAGTTCCATTATCAATGGAGCAATGAAGATAGTAGAAATTGGCTAAAGACACTCATGCGAGGTCTATACTAGCCATGTCTCTTCCTTATGAGGTTTATCATTCTGTGATGAAACTAAGAGCCTCGAAAATCATGTGGGACACAGTTGGTGTTCAATATGAAGGTATTTCTCAAGTACAAGAGTCGAGGAAAATAAATTTAGTAAGACAATATGAAAGCTTTCTCTATGGAAAGAATGAATCGTTGTCTAAAGTACATCAGCATTTTAATTGTCTCCTTATCGACTTGTGGATAGTTAGAAGATAATATTCTAACTCCGAGATATTGAGAAAGTTTCTGGAATGCTTGCCAGAATCATGGGATACTTATTCTATGTGTCTCAAGATGTCCAATGATATGTCCGCTCTCTCTTAGTTATATTTATGGGTTACTGCTTAATCATGAGCAGTCTTGTCAGCTAAAGAGGAATCTCATTAAAGATTCCAGAGAAATGAAAAGCTCTCTATTAGCTTTGATCTCTAAGGATTTTTCAGTTGATCTTCTATCTTCCTCTAATCCTCCTGTTTCTTCTTTTTCTTTAACAGAGTTAGACCCTACTAACTATGAAGACTTGTTAGATTCTGATCTTGCAGAGTTTGATGAGTCACTATCCCTTCTAAACAAATATTTTAGAAGGTTCACCAGAAAAAGCAATTTTCACAGATCTCCCTCGCTGACCATGTCGGATAAGCCATAGTTAAATACCATTGACAAGGCTTCATCGATCTTATACAACTATTAGCGCAAAGGTCACTTTGCTAGTGAATGCAAGTTGAAGATAATTGCGACGCCATCTTCCAAAACCCCATCTTCCTTCAAGCCCAAAGATGAAAAATATCAAAAGTTGAAGGAAAAGTATATAAAGATGAAGAGTTCTCTGCATAAAGACAAAGGTTGTAATAATCGGTTTAATTATTTTCTTTTAAGAATTGGAAAAGGTATTTATATATGTATATATAAGGGGGGTGTGTGTATGGATGAATTTTGGAAAAAAGGGGTGGCTATGCACTTGCTATAAATAGCAAGTGCATATGAAAGGTAAAAACTTTTTGGAAGGTTATTTTGAGAGTGAAGACTCGTGAAGATCATAAGCAGAAACAAATTTTGAAGCCATTTCCACAAGCGAAGTTGAGTGTAATGGGTTTCTGCTTGTATATTAACCATATGTTCATGACTCAATTGCTTTCGAAACTTGCTTATTATGAATTGCATAATATGTTGACCGGACATATTTTAAACCGGATAAAGAACCACCCAGATATATCCTAAATCGGATAAAGATCGAACCGGATACATCCTAAACCGGATGAACAATCACCCGGATACATTCTAAACCGCTTAAGAGTTACCCGGATTACAGCTAAACCGCTCAAGGGTTACCCAGATTAGAGCTAAACTGCCCAAGGGTCACCAGGATGTGTACTAAACTGGCAAAGAGTTATTCGGACTTGAGCTATACCGGCCAAAAGCCATTCGGTTTAATAGCTAAACCGATCGAAGCATCGCCTGGAATCTTCACTAAATCGGCTAAGTATCAACCGGATTTCATATCCGGATAGTGTTGAACGGATTTCATATCCGGCTGGTTTGTCCAGATTTCATATCCGACTGATGTTGACCAGATTCCACATCCGGTTTTGGCATGCT
>NW_020205681.1:0-5388 GCF_001531365.2 Cynara cardunculus var. scolymus | reverse complement strand
TCAACCATAATTTTGTCCTCATCACTCCAGTTTGCAACAGGACGTGGTTCATAATGCTCAGGAATTTCTGGAGTTGTTCCAGTGGCTGGAACTCTAGGAATTAAGTTCATAGGGACATAAGGAGGATTATAAAGAATTTCACATATCCTTGGGTGAATTCCTTCTAGAAAATTAACCATTCGCACCTTCCATTGAGGGTACTCCTCACGTATAAGCGTGGGAGGTTTAGATTGAGAACCAGTGCTCATGAAAGATGTGTTGGCTAGATTCGTCATTGAAAGAAGAAGAAAAAATAGGCATAAGTTGAAACTGATAGAATAGAGTAAAACAGGGTAACCTGAAGAAGAAGAAGAAGAAGACTGGTGTTCTTGAGCAAATGCATATCAATACCAAGAACAAAATAAATCAAATTAGAATTTGATTCCTGCTCTGATGCCAATTGTTAGGACCTTTAGATTTAGCTAATGATATTAATCAAATACTCTGGATGATCTTTTAGAAAAAAACAGTGCAGCGGAAACAATATATGAACAAACAGAGTAAGAAATCAATCAAGAACACAGATGATGAATATGAAGAACACGAGAGAATAGCTTCAAATGATTTTCAAATGATTGAAAATATTGACAATTACAATACGGAAGCACTCAGAATTACAAAGGCCTAAGCTGCTATTTATACTAGTTCCTAACGGCTTTTCTGACATGACCTAGACAAGTGAAATGATCTAAGTCGTTCAAATAAAACAGAATACAAACATAGTCACGTGATAAGCACGTGCAGCTAACAAACCTAAGTAAAGCAGTGAGAAGTGGTTCTTCACAGAAGATAACCTACAGACCCTCTGTGAGCCATCCCAGAGGTTCTGCTGGATATGACTTGTAAGCACTTGATAACAGAGGACCATTTTCCAGAACCTCTGTGAGAGACAATAGAGGTTCTGTCAATCTTGACTTGTACGAATGATTATCTTCTATTGTTGGTCCTCTGTGGTAGAACCCTTCTGTCAACACTTGCAGTAATACTTTTTCATACTTTTACATTAAATGAAATTTGAGAGCTAACAATCTCCCCCTAAGTATGAAAAAGTAAAAATTGACAATTTAAAGCAAGAAATGACTTAATTGAAAAAATTGAAAGAGGAGATAAAAAAAATTCATCCTCTGAAAAGAATTACATAAGGAAAGAATTACAAAATTGTGTTGCTTAGGCCAAAACTATTACAGAAGTTTATCCAACCACAGAGTCTGGATAGTCGTCTACGACATAAAGCATGTCAGTCTTGATGGTTCTGTAGACATTGAAGATCCATTCTCTTAAGTTGACTTGTACTTTGATAGCTTCCAGAACGCCAGACACTTCACCCTTCCTTAGATGCCCTTTGTTCACCTCTGCCACTGCTTTGTTGAATACCCATTCAAGGGTCTCTATGGAGTATTTGTTCGCTTCTGTCAGAACGAAGAACCTTATGATGTTATCCTTATCCAAGAACACAAACCCAAAAACAGGGTTGTGAACAATGGAGTTTGGATGACACCTAAGTATCCATCCTGGCCTGTTGTTTGGARGGGTGATCTTAAGATCTGACTGGGCTAACCTCATTGCTATCTCGAAGTCCTTCTGGCTATAGTACTTCACTTGTGCACGCATGACCTTGATAAGCCTTCTAAGCGATAGAGCATAGCTTGACCTCCTCTCCATCTATTTGTTTAGTTTTTTGTGCAAGAAGATCAAATCAAATACACAGAGGTTGTGGAGGTCAGCATCAGTGAAAGTGTAAAGGTTACCGTCATCCCTCTTGACAACGTATTGAGCATAGAGCACCTTCCTCTTCAGCAGGGTCCTTGGAGAAATTGTTTCAAGTGACACAATCACGTGCTCTGAGAAGACTTGCTCACGTGGCCTGGTGAGCTTAGAGAACTGGAACTTGGCATCAGCAGAAGGAATACCTGTGAGCTCTAGATCATAGGGGGCTCTGTGTCCACTACAGAGTATCTCTACATAAGAATATCTTCCACAGTAGTAACAGGCTCTGTGCGTACTTGTTGCATGGGAATCTTGCTCATTGATTCGAATATCTCATAAACCCTTCCTACTGTGGCGGACTCTGGCACTTTGGCTTCCTCTTCTTCAAGTATTGGCCTCTGGGTTGAACCCTCTACAAGGATAGGTTTGACGGTTCCTTGCAGAGCGTCGAACGTACCCATGGACGTTTCTCCTTGGACTTGTGGGAATTTTGATGAAGAGCTTTCTCCTGCTCTGGGGATGGGACCTCTGCCCTTTCTTGCTTGAGCCTCTGCCAGAGACRCYTTTAATGCTTGAAGGAGCTCTGGGTCGTCATAATCTTCTTCGTTTATCTGCATTAACGACTCTAAGCTTGACGACCCTTTCTGTGGTGATTCCTCTACAGCCTTTCCCTTGCCTTTGTCTTTAGGCTCTGGTGYCTTTTCTTTGCCTTYTGARAACAAGGCAGCTGTAGAGTCCACTATCTTGAGTGGTTTGGCAGAAGTGTTCTTGGGCTCCTCTTTCTTCTCCCCCTCATGACGATCATGGTCATCACCTCCGTGATCGTCATGGTGTTTGGTGGCTTCTGCCTTGCAAGTTTCTAGGGGAGCCTTCTCCAATCTCTTCAGAATCTTGGTGGCCGCCTTCTTCATTTTCTTGATCACCTCTTCTGCAAGCACAGAGGCGTGACTTATATCAATCTCTCTCGACCACTTCAACTTTGAGACGCTTCTAAATATTTCGCTTCGAAGGGTGTCACCCTCTTTCASGAGCTGTGATGTGCAGTCTCTTATGGCCTAGTTGGAGGCTCGGGCCTCTTTGAGAAGTTGGTCTGTATGTTTGCGCACAATATYCCCTAAGGCTTCAACCATRGCATCTAGCTCTCTGTGAGTTGCTAGATGATTGATGTTGGCCCTTGAGGATTTGGTGTCCACGCCGTAAGTGACTATAGAAGAAAACATTTGCTTGATTTCATCTTTGAATTTGGAGTAATCTGTGTAGCCTGCAGAGACGAAATCAACAGCGAACTGGGCGGCCACCTCTGATAGTTCTGTCTTTAGCTCCTTGATCGAAGAGGGGTTGAGTGATAGAGAGCTAAAGGCTTCTGCGAGATCATTTTTTTGAAGGACAGAGCTCTGAAGGGTTGCAAGAGTCGTCTTGAGTTCTGCGGTTGTGGATGACAACTCCTTCAGAGCCTCTGTGATGGGGGAGAGATCATCTGTCGTTGTGCGTGAGATGAACAAGCTTTTCAACTCGTCCATCTTTTGGAATACCGCTGTGGCGAAGGTTTGTAGCTCCCCCTTCGTCACATAGGCATCCTGGGAGCCTAAATCACCAACACATGGTGACCTAGTAGCCTCGGAGCGAGCGGCGCCCTCAGCGACTGATTTTGCGTAGTCTGCTCGTGGACTTCCACCAGATCCTTGGACTTCTCTGTGAGGAGAGCGTACCGGTGTTCTGTCGATATCGTGCCTTGTAGGTTCAGAGCCTAACATGGAAGAGGGATCGAGTGTGGATATTGGGCATTCTAGACCCTCTGTCACGGTGACTCTCACATATGCCTCTGAAGCATATTCTGGTTGGTCACTCATGTGTGGAGAGGCAACGAATGCCTCTCTTGGTTGTACCGAGTCCTTAGGCGATGGGACTCTTATAGTAAAACCAACATCCTTTTGAGAGGATGTAGGAGTATGAGGTGGTTGCCTGACTGTGCGATCGACAGAGGACTGAAGAATGTCCTCTGCGAGGTTAGCTTGGGTTGGGTTTGGCATGTGCACGCCTTTTTCAATAGGGGATCCCTCTAGAACAGGGCCCCTATTAGCGTGAGTAGCACTGGGAGGCTAGGATGTGTACCTTTGGTATCTTTTTCTCCCTCACCTAACTCCATCTCTTCTTCTTCTTCTTCGTCTAAGACGACCTCTGTCCCCAACTCTGTCGCGTCTATTGGCGCTTTAAATTCTTGTTAAATATGCAAGAGAACGTCTTGGATCTGTTCTGTTGGGGACTCATCTTGAACGACCTTGCGCAACCTTCTGCGCTTTGGAGTAGTAGCCTCTGCAGGGCTCTCTGGAACAGCAGCCTCTATGACCACAACCTCTGTTGGGTGGGCCATCTTGGTTTTCTTCTTTTTGGGCTTCTGCAGAGGACTACTTGGGCCCTCTTCTTCTGCAGGCCTCTTCTTCCCCTTCTTCTTCACAGAAGAGTCGACACCTTTCTGTGTCTTCTTGGTCTTCTTAGGTGGGGGACTTGGGATTCTAGGGCCAGCCTCACTTACCTTACCAGCCTCTGCAGGCTCCTCCATACGTCCCTCGACTCTCATTTTTTCAATTTTCTCACCTAGGGGGATTCCTATTCGTGGTGGGGTTTCAGGGACCAGCTCTGGCCTCCTGAATCCACGTCTATAGGCCTTCCTATCTCGGTGACTAAGGTACCTGAGCAAGGGTTTTGAATGCGGTCTGGGGCTTCTATACCCTTGCTCATGCTCAGTTGGATGGAATTCTTTGAATGGGTACAACCTTGCGTTGGGCTCCACAGAAGGTAGCTTTTCTATTATCAAATCTCCAAAGACTAGACCAAGGAACCGTTGTAGAATTAAGTTGGTTGGTTCATGTCTTCCTTGGCCTTCTTCTGCACCTTGATCTTAGACTTTTCTCCTCTTTGTGTCACGCATTTCTTTTTGATCAATCCAACCATATCCTCGAATATAAGTTGAGCATAATCGAGAGGTAGGTTGAAGTAAATCACATAAACAATAGACAGCATTGCGTGCGAAGTCTGATCGTGGCTTCCAACCTTCCCTGTCAGGCAACAGTTCACGATGGAAAACAGGGTATTCCAGATAGGGGGTAGTCCTTTGAGCTTGAACTGTGTCCGTTTGACGATTTGGGTCGCATACGAATGGAATTCAAGGAATTGAATTAATTCCTCGTCTGTTGGAGTTGCAGCAAAAACATTCAAGTTTAGGGATTCCAGAGTGGGTAAACGCAGGGCTGTTCACAATTTGTCCACATTCAATTCCATGGGTACCAAGGATTWATTAATAGGGTGAGAGACGTAACCCACAATACTCAATCCAGTGTTGTCAAGAGTGGTTAGATAAGAACTTAAGAGAAATTGGGTTATATATGACTCAAGGGTCGGTTTGGTGGCTGATAGGGCATAGAAGAGAGGATGGTTGAGAAGAATTTCTAGCAAAGGGAAAGTAAATTCATGGAAACCTGTAGTTGAAGGAACAAAATAGTAGTTGTTCGGTTTCTTGACAAGTACGACCTTCTCGTATCGGTTTTGGACAAATGAAAGTGCGTGAGATGTAAGTGCTTGAGCCTGAGTGATTTCGTTATCGCTAGAAACATTGACGGATTGAGCTGAGGCTGAGGAGGAAGA
>NW_020205680.1:0-5659 GCF_001531365.2 Cynara cardunculus var. scolymus | reverse complement strand
AATTGATGTTGGGCAAATCTCTAATCCGGCAGAAATGGCCAACTATGGTGACCAGAGGTCTTCTTTAATTGATGTTGGGCAAATCTCTAATCCGGTTAGCCTTTTGGATCCTTGTGTTAAAAATTTGGCAAAATAAGTGATAACATGCAAAAGGTAAACCTTGAAAATGATGGGGGTCTTGGGGCTGGTACTTCATACTAGACAACAGTAAAAAGTAAAATTTCCCACCTGTCCTCTTCTCCATATCTGCAACTGATGGTGACTGGAGCTGGATCACAATTCTATAATTATGTAACAAGCCAAATTTGTGTTATGTAACAAGCCAAATTTGAGCTGAAGAAATCTGCAAGCTTAGTGAGGTTCTAACAAGTTCTGTAATGTTTATCTACAAGTCCAAGGTACTTCTATGACTATTGTAGGGAGCATGTAAATACAATTTTGTTGGGTTTAAGCTGTGCTTAATTGTTGTATTCAAGAGTTTCTCCTTTGTAAATTTTGTCTTAATTGCTTTGTAGGTATAAATAGGTTTTCCTCATTGTAATTAGTGTAAAAATTCTCATTTGTAATATTCTTGAAGTTTAATACAATTTACATTTAGCTAAACTCTCTCAAAGTATTCATTTTTTGTACTTTGATTGTTTGCATTTCTGATTGAAGAATTTGGGAATTACAATTGATATCAGAGCAAATTGCAGCAATTTTGGTTCAAAAATCTGCCCAGAAACTGGAATTTAACTAGAAAATCCGGACTGTTCTTATGTTCTTGAGCATTTTCTTCATTTTTTCTATTGAATTAATCGAATTTTAGCTGTTTGATTGTTCTATTACTGCGAATTCTATGCGTAATCTTGTTTAGAATCAGTTGTTCAAGCAATTTTCATAATTGAATTGAGTCAGTGATTCAATTTCTGAATTTTGTGATTTTTTGGATATTGAAATTGTTCTTCATCAAGAAATCAAATTGTGTGATTTTGATCGAGTTTTAGATGAATTGATTGATAAATTTGTGTTTGTGTTTGAATTTCGAGCATTTCTGCATATTTTTCATTCAATTAGACTCATATTTTGTGCTAATTCGATTGATTTCTATAAGTCCTGGAAGAGTTCTTACTCATCGCTCGTTGAATCTGTTCATCAAACGATAAGTGTTAATTATCGGACATTGAATCTATTAATTTCATAGATTTGTGTGTAGTCCAATTTGTTTCTATTGTCAGATTAAGTGTTTTCATCGATTAATTCTTCCGTGACTTGAAATTTTTCAATAGATTTGTATCTGGATAAAGTGTTGTGCGATTTGTGAATTTTGTTATCCGGGGAGCTTTGAATTCGGTGATTTGTTGTGCATTATTGTTTGCTATCCGGTAAACTTGTTGTCCGAGTATCTTGGTATCCGGTGAGAACTTCATCCGAATAAGTTCCTTGTTTGTTAAAATTCTTGTTAATCTTTTGTCCGGATAAGTCGTTGGATAATATTTGTTTCCAGATAATTGTTGTGTTTGTTTTCTTGTTAAACTTAGTATCCGATTATCTCTTTGTCCGGTTAACACTGTGTCCGGAGACACAGTGTCTGGAGAGCTTCTATCCGGATAAGTTGTATTTTGAAGATTTGTTCGTATAAGCCCTGTTGATTTTTTATGTTAAATTTCTTTTGGTGGAATTTGTGATAAAGTGACAAATTCTAAATTTTTGAATCTAAATTTTGAACTGTAGAGATCTATATTCTTGTAAATTAGATAAAAATGAGTTCAAGAGAAGCAATGACCATAAGAACTGATACTAAACCACCACTTCTGTTCAGAGGGGATTATAATCAATGAAGAGACATACTTTTAAACTTCATTGAAAGGCAGAAGGACGGAGAATTAATCTTGGAATCTTTAATGGATGGTTTAACTGTATTTTGGAAGGAGATTCCTGCACTACCTGAGCAAAATAAACATGCTGAAGTTGTGGTAAAAGAAAAATCTAAATATAGTCCAACTGAAAAAGTCAGAGCACATGCTGATGTTTTGTGTAAATTATATATGATGCAAGCCTTAACAAATGACATTTACACAAGCATTGACAGCTACAAGGAATCAGATAAAAGTATGTCGAATCAGATAGAAAAAATGATGATGGATTCTAAAGTTGGTACACAACTGAAAATTACCAACTCTATTACAAGTTATGAAGAGTTTAAGGCTAAGGAAGGAGAGAACCTAGATGATGTGTATGAAAGGCTAACCAGACTTTTGAATGAGCTAACTAAGAATGAGATCATTAAGACCAGAATAGACATTAATGTCAAATTTTTAAGTAACCTTTAGCCAGAATGGAAATCATTTGCAAACAATATCAGATACAATAAGTCATTATCATATATTGATATTCATGAAGTTTATGAAACATTAAAGCAGAATGAGGATGATATTTTGGAG
The DNA here is from genome assembly GCF_001531365.2 of Cynara cardunculus var. scolymus. Lineage (NCBI taxonomy): Eukaryota > Viridiplantae > Streptophyta > Magnoliopsida > Asterales > Asteraceae > Cynara > Cynara cardunculus. The sequence continues at coordinate 3,236 of NW_020205680.1, read as the reverse complement.
ATTAGAGATTTGAAGAAGAAGAAGAAGAAAGAGAAAGAAGTAAGTGATCCTCTGGCATTTGTGTCTGAAAAGAAAGTTAAATCTAAGTCTGGAAAGTTTGTTAAGAAAATAGTTGAGACAAGTGAATCATCTAGTGAAGAGCGTGTTGATAGTGACTCTGATTCAGAGATGAAGGAAATCAAGAAGACAATGGTCATGCTGACAAAGGTATTTCAGAAAAAGTTCTAGAAGAAACCGCATTTGAATAGTCAGAGATTCTCATCAGGCTCAAAGTATGAGTTCAAAGACAAATTTGGAGAGAAAAAGAAGTATGAGAAAAAGAGATTTGAGAAAAGAAATGATGAGAAGAAAAAGTTTGTTAAAAGGTAGCTGATGAGAATACCAAATGCTACAATTGTGGCAAAAGGGGACATTTTGCCATTAATTGTAGAAAGCCAGTGTCCAAGAACACTGACAATTACAAGAACAAGTTCCTTTTGTCAAAACAAAAGGATGCAGTAAAAGCTTTAATGGCTGAGGATGACCATTGGCTGAACTTAACTAATGAGGAAGAAGAATCAGATGATGTTGCTCATATATATTTGATGGCTAGGATTGAGAATGAGGAAGAAAAAGCATATTCGAGTGATGAGGTACTTGAATCTTCATGTCTGGAACAGATGCAGAGAATGATGTTAAAATTACATGATTTTCAGCAAAAACTTAAATTTGAAAAAGATCGAGTTACAGCATTAGAAAAAGATCTTAAAATGCAACAAGAAAGATATATTGAGCTAAATAGTGAAAATACTGGAAATTTTGCATGGGCTCAATCTCTGCTATCTGAGAGTAAATGTTTTATTGAAAAAACGGATATCTTGAACGAAAAATTATCTAAAATATATGCTAAACTAAAATCTTTGGAATTAGTTAATGATGATATGGTTGTAAAGAATAACACTCTAACTTTACAAAATAAGGTTTTAAATAAAAAAATCAAAAATCTGGAGGAAAAGTTGTACAAGAGACGGCAAACGGATCAAACTATAAACAACTATTGAGACCAGATTTTTTAATCTAAGGGAAGGGTTGGGATACGAAAATCCGAATGGCTTAAAAAAAGCTATATATTTTACCCCAACAATTTATAAATTTGAATATCTCGACCTCGGTCCATAATATCAAATCGGGTTTATGAAATCATCAGAGGAAGTGGAAAAACAAGAAGGCTTGAACAAGCAAAGAAAAAATAAAATGCAAGTTCATTTTGATTATACTGAACTAAATGAAAGTTACGAAAACATAGTTCATTCTCTTCCAACTGATTATTTCATAGTTATTAAAAAGCAGAACTCGAATCAAAACCGGTTGAACAAAATCCTTATACTCCTAATCTAATTTTAGAAAAACAAGTTATTCAACTGGAAAAGATTTTAAATGAAGAAAGACTTTCTTTCCAAAGAAAAACGAAGATTTATATAAAATTGAAAATTTTGAAAATTCTAAGAAAGAAGAGGAACTTACTGAATCTGAGTATTTTTCGTGTTCAAAACCTTCTTGTGAAACCTCAGAATCTAATGAAATTAATTTTTCAAATGAGGAGCTTAAATTTTCTGAAATCATAAATTATGATTCGTGTTTAGATAAATAGATTGATAAATTTGACTTCTCTAAGCAACTACCCAATTATCATGATTTTATTTTAAATGAAAATGAAAAGAGTGAGGATTCTGACAAGGTCTTTGATTTTGAAAATGATTTTCCTGAAAATTCAAAACTTGTTTATGAGAACATTAATTACAAAAAGAATAAAATCCAAAAGCGTTCAAAGAAATAGAAGAAAAGTGTTAACAAAAATCTTAAACATAAAGCTCATCGTAAAAGTAAATCTAATGATTTTGTTTCTCATATTTTAGATAAATCTTTGAAGGTCAAGAATATCTGGCGAGTGAAAGGGTCTACATCTGTAGAATCACCAAAATCATCTGATCAGCTTAGAAAGAACAATTTTGCAATTCCTGCATTCAATAACACTGTGAATGTACTAAAATATTCATCCAGTGAAATAATTGATGTTGCGAAAGGCAAAATGTTTTGTTCTTATTGTCGATGGGATGAATTTGTGCCTTTTACTGCTTTTCATGCTCATAATTCTTCTTATTCCTGTATGCATAATGATAAATCTGCTGTTAAGAGAAAATTTGTTTTCAAAGAGAGTTGGTTTGGTAATTGTAGCATACTACCAACCAGAGCTAATCTGAAAGGACCCATACTGAAGTGGGTACCTAAAACCCATTGATTCAATGTGCAGGTTAACCGGCATATGTGGTTCTTAGATTCTGGATGCTAAAAACACTTGACTGGTAGGAAAGATTTATTGTCAAATTTTATTGAATCTTTTGGTGGAACGGTATGGTTTGGGAATGATCAGTACGCACCTATCCTTGGATATGGTGATGTTATTCATGGGAATTTCATGATTAAGAAAGTCTCGTATGTCGAATGACTTGGTCATAATTTGTTCATTATAGGTTAATTTTGTGATAAAAATCTGGAGGTTCGCTTTATATCTAATCGGTGCAGTATCTGTACTTCTGATGGTAAGGAAATTCTAGCTGGTACCAGAAAATCTAATCTTTATACAATTGAATTATCTAATCTACAAGTAGATATTGATGTCTACTTGATGTCCAAGGCTTCTATGCAGTAAAATTTGTTGTGGCATCGGCGACTTTCGCATCTAAATTTCAAAAATCTGAACAAGTTGGTGAATGATAATTTGGTGAAAGGTTTGCCGGAGCTGAAGTTCAATAAAAACCATGTTTGCGCAGCATGCGAAATGGGTAAGATGAAGAAGGTTTCTCATAAGTCCAAGGTGGAATGCAACACTGATCATCCTCTAAATCCAGTCAACTTGATTTAGCCGGACTTCAACTCCGCAACAATCCGGACAACACACAACATAAGCTTTGTCCGATTTAACACTTAAAATATATTTCAACAACTTTGTCCGGATAACAAGTCCRGACAATACCTCGTTCACTACTTGGCCGATTTAAAATAATCCGGCCACCATTTGGTCGTATTCCTACTTCTCAGTTCAAAAAGATAATCATTCTTACCAATCATAACCCGATCAACACTTAACCGGTTTAAGGTTAAACCGTTCAACACCTGAGCGATTTAAGACTTAATCGCCCAACACTTGACCGATTTAACACTTAGAATAAATTTCAACTTTGTCCGAATAAAAGTCC
>NW_020205679.1:5316-6514 GCF_001531365.2 Cynara cardunculus var. scolymus | reverse complement strand
CTTTGAAATCCTCTTTCCGTGCAATCCTCTTGATTCTTCAGAGAAAATTTCTAAAAGTAGTATGTGTGTGCATATCGTTTTCTTCACAAAATTATATATATATATATATATGAAAGAAAGAGGAGAGGTGGTGGGTCGGCACAACCAACCGACCTTCCCACTTTTATTTTAAAATTAATAAATTTTTAATTTCCAACATATTTATTACACACATATAGACATAACAACCAGAATATTACATTATGCCCCGACCTTGTACAAATTTGAATATCTTGATTGCGGTCCCGAGTTTTCGGTAAAATTTACAAAATCTTCTGATGAGGTTGACCAACGAGAAGATTACAATCGTCAAATAAAAGACAAAATGCAGGTTCCGTTTGATTATTCAAATCTAAATGAAAGTTATAATAATCAAGACTCTATAGTTTCAACAGATTATTTTCATAGTTATTCAAAGGYAGAGCTTGAATCAAAACCAGTTGAACCAAAGCTTTACACTCCTACTCTAATTTTAGAAAAACAAGTGGTTCAGTTGAAAAATATTTTAACTGAAGAAAGACTTTCATTTAATAAACAGAAACAAGAAATTTTAAATCAAATTAAAGATTTACAAAATTCTGCAATAAAAACGGAACATGTCGAGTCTGAGTATTTTTCGTGTGAAAAGTCTTTGAGTGAAGTCACCGACTCAGAAGAAATAAATGATTTTAATGAAGAAATTAATTTTTCAAATATCTTAAATTCAGATGTTTGTCTAGATAATGAGATTGATCATTTTGATTTTTCAAATAATTTACCCAGTCATGAAAATTTCATTGTTAAAAATAATATGACTGAGGATTCTGATTTAGCTTCAGATTTTGAAAATAATTTTAATCAAAAACCTATTTCGGAGGATGTTTACTATAAAATGAATAAAACAAAAAAAAATTCGAGGAAACAGAAGAAGCTTACCAAGAAAAATAAAGTTCGACATTCAATTAAATCTAATAATTTTTTTTCCTTTTTCAGATAATGCGTTGATGTTTAAGACTATTTGAAGAGTAATAGAAGAAGACAAATCATCAACTCAACTGAAGAAGAATAATTTTACTAAATCTGTATTAAATGATTCGACATTGAATAATTATGTAATAAGATATTCAGTTGATGAATTATTTGATATTGGAAATAGTAAAAATAATTGTTCTCCGTGTAG
>NW_020205679.1:3363-4676 GCF_001531365.2 Cynara cardunculus var. scolymus | reverse complement strand
AAGTGGATACTGATGTCTGCTTGATATCCAAGGCTTCTTTATAGGAAAATCTGTTATGGCATATGCGACTTTCACACTTGAATTTCAAGTATCTAAACAAGTTGGTTTGTGACAACTTAGTCAAAGGCATTCCAGAACTGAAGTTTCATAAAGGCCATGTATGCGGTGCATGTAAGATGAGCAAACTGAAGAAAGCTTCACATAAGCTAAAGACAGAGTTCAATACCAAACGTCCTTTACATCTACTTCATATGGATCTTTGCGGTCCTATGAGACTTCAAAGCATCAACGGTAAAAAGTATGTGCTGGTCATAGTCGATGACTATTCCAGATATACCTGGGTTCATTTTCTGCGGTCTAAGGATGAAGCAGCGGAGACAGTTATTTCCTTCTTGAAGACAGTTCAAATTAATCTGCGACTTCAAGTTCAGAAAATCAGAACATACAATGGAACTGAATTCAAGAACAACACACTCGGTTCATTCCTCGAATCCATAGGTATTACGCATACATTTTTGGCAGCCCGGACACCACAACAGAATGGTGTCATTGAACGAAAGAACAGAACGTTGGTGGAAGCGGCAAAAACATTGCTTAGATGTTCTAGTCTTCCATTATTCTTATGGGCTGAAGGAGTAGCGACTTCTTGTTTTACCCAAAACCGCTCTCTTGTAAACAAAATGTTTAGTAAAACTCCATATGAAATAATAAATAAAAGAATACTTAACATCAATTTCTTTCGAGTTTTTGGTTGCAGATGCTTCATTCTAAATGACAAAGAGGACAGAAGGAAGTTCACTGCTAAAGCTGATGAAGCAGTTTTTGTTGGATACTCGAAGACATCCGCCGCATATAGGGTCTACAATAAACAGACCAAAATCATCAATGAAAGTGTAAACATATCTTTTGATGAAGTCATTGATGTGGCTTCTGAACAATTCAGTTCAGGACCTGGACTAATAATTAACACCTTGTAGAAAGCTGATCAACCTGAGACTTCTAATTCTGATAAAGCTGATTTAGATTTCTTATTTGAACACTTTTATCAAGAATATTTTGAAAATAAATCTAATCAGTCCAATGTTTTGTCTAGGGAAAATTCAACTGAACAACAGTTATTGGGTCCATCTGCTGATGTGTCGGTAACTGAAACAGAAGAGGAAACGGAAGTAGTCAATGAAGAAATAGAAATGGAAAATCCAAACAATCCCGTTCAGTGTGAAGAGGGTGAAAATTCTGAAGTGCAAGAGGTGTTTTTCGAACAAGTTGATAATAATCCACCTCAATCAGATATTCAACCTATACTAGTTCCT
>NW_020205679.1:0-1943 GCF_001531365.2 Cynara cardunculus var. scolymus | reverse complement strand
AGTTGATATTATAAAGTCCAAATTAAAATATAAAAGTCTCATTTGAATGTCCAAATAATTGTACCAAAAATGTGAAACTTTGATTTGATAATGATATTTTTTTTATCAATTTTTTGGTAAAATGTTTTTTTTTTTGTTATAATTTAAATGGGCTTTATTTTGTTTAAAAGAAAAATAAATTTTTTTATGGACTTGGGCCTTAAGTGGCCGGCCCTTTTATTCACATTTAAAACACATATAAAAACCCCATTAATTTGAAATCTTCATTTCCTCTTCCACTCCACCCGAAATCACTCCCCAAAACCATTCAAATTCCATTATTTTGAAAAACATTCAAAACTTCAAGAAGTTGCAAGCAAAATGTAAGGGACTAGTGGTTTTATCCTTATTTTTCGATAAGATTTCTCATCTTCTACATTTTTCTTCTTTCTCCTTCTTATAAACAAACTTTATGGAGAATTTAAGATCGGAGATTATACATCAATGATATGAAAATGTCCTCAAAATGATGATAATCTATGACCTTTAGACATTAGAACTCAAGAAAAGTTGGTAAAAGTGCTTACATATGGGTTTTTGTCCATAAAAAGAGTAAGTTTTGAACCTTCAAATGTTTAAAACAAAACAAGTGTGCAATAGCACACTTGACAGTAGGTAAATCCAACTTTGGACGACCATATCTCTATGGTTATTCCTCCAAATGATTTATTTTTCTTCTAGAACTTATTTTAATGAGTTATCTTTCTAATGCAACTGGTCTCTGTGCAGTCCATATTTCATACAAATCTTGATGTGCTCGTCATAGATTGATATGAACAATGATGAACACTAAGAATGATGTAAGTAATTATTAGATTGGAGAGAGAGAGAATTACATCAGCCAAATCTTGATTTCTGTATTAATGACAAAAGCTCTAATTACAATTACAAGGAATTTCCTATTTATACTAGGAATGTAAAGACTAAAATATTACAAGAAAAACTATTCTAAGGAGAAACTTGAATACAACTTTTAAGCTCTAATCTTGAACCCAACATTCTCCACCTTTGGATTCAAGTTTGGACTCTTGTGAATTTCGTTTTGCGYAGTCYAAGTATCTTCTCCAACCGTCTCAGAGCATTTCTATATTGTAACTTCTCCTCGAACAAATTAATAGCATTAACGAGCAAGTATCTTTCTTTGGGATTCATACGTTCTGATTCCACAGCCTTATCATCACTGACTCTCTTTGAATCCAGTGCCTAGCTCGCTGAATCTCATGAACTTTTTAACCTGAAGTTGAGCAAAGTAAATGACTCCGAACTCTGGGCTTTCAAGAACCATATAGACTGGATATCCATCAATGTCTTCAAGCTCCTGATTTGGTCTTTTRWSDTTWATTATCTTCTGACTGTCTTCAAGACCCATTTGAACATCGATGATCATTGACAGCTTGATATGATTTCGAATGGATCTTTTAATCGCCTCCAGAAATATCAGTTATCTTTACTTTCTAATTTGCATGTTCTTGAGTTCAAAGTACATATACTCGAGATCGTCCAAGTATAAGTTTGAAAAATCAGCTTCACTAAACCTYCAGATCTGGCCATCCTGCCTTGTAACGGTAAAAACAGGATACCAGATTTTGCGTAGTCTCTGAGCATCAATTTGTTTGATCGTGACAATTCTGTGCTTTGTACGAACTTGGCTGATGGGCTGACATTTGGCTTTCAAAAAATGTCGATATTCAATTATGTATTCTTTCGGCTTCTTGCGGATACCCAGAACTCTATCACCACAAATCAGTTTTCTGTGGCGAATGAATATCCCAAAGTAGATGTCTTCCAAATATGGCTCTCGAATTCGTTCACGATCATACCCAAAGAAATTAGCTCTGATGTGGAATGGAACATAATTCTTTGTGAATATTTCTGTAGGATCAACAGTCTCTTTTGAAACATTG
>NW_020205678.1:0-5620 GCF_001531365.2 Cynara cardunculus var. scolymus | reverse complement strand
AAATTATTTAACATATTTTAATTATTTATGAAATAAAATAAATATAACTTTAATTTCTTATGTATCTTACATAAACGTTTTTAGATTGTTATATCTAAATATAGTGAATAATGATTAAAAAAAGTATTGATATTTATAGTATATTATAAAATATTTTACAAAAACTCTTAAAAACCATCTTTTATACATGAAATATTGTTTATTGATGCATAATACTTAAAATTTAAGATCACAAATAAATTGTACATAAGTACAACTTATTAAACTCCATATTTGAATTTTTGTAACTAACTGAAGATAAATATAATCAAATCAATGATAAAATTCTCAGTTTAAATACATTTAAAATATAATTAGGATAATTATTGAATTCAAACAGAATACTTAATTATTATTTTTATAAAAATTATATAATTAAACCAAAAAAAATTACTTCGTCATTAAGGCTAAATTAAATTATAATAAAGAAATTGAATTAAAGAAATTACACAAAAAATGAGAACTTTTATATATTTTTTAATTTTTATGATATCTTTAAATTAATACTAAAAAATATTATTGTTTGTTTAAAACTACATAAATCTGTATTATTGTTATGTTTAATGAATTTAAAAAAATAAATAATTAGTTTAAAAATAAGTAGTAGTAAAGAAGTAAGTGTCAAATGACAAGACATAATATGTTTGGTCAGAGTTGTGGTTCCCTCATGATGTTGAAAGTGACGTCTCCATCCCTCCAATCCATTGCCTTTTTATTATTATTATTATCATTATTAACTTATTTTTTAATACATAAAAAACTCGAAAAATATCAAATCATTTCAAATTTTAGAGTAAAATCAGATGTGATTCAATCGTTTAATTTAATGAATGGTTGCACATATGAGTTTTTACGTGGCTTTGGTCACATTGACCATTCACACTAATTCTTGTGGATGTGTTATATCACATACGATTCTCATAATTTTTGTAATATATATATATATATATATATATATATATATATATATATATATGGAGGATGAAACGTGAATAGGGTCTAAACAAGAGAATAAGAAAACGATTAAATCATATGTGATTTTACATGCAATAACGAAACATGGTCATCGCGAGGGTGAGCCGACAAATTGTCTTGTGACCTTAAATTGCAGCCAAAGTCGGATGAATCAAATGTGATTTTACACATGATTTTAATATAAAGCTGTTTTTGTATTCTTTTATGTGGAACTGTTCTCGACCCTCTCTCTTTGTGTGTGTGTATATATATATATATATATATTATATAGATATGAATTGAGTGAAGCGTGTTTGTATCTGGCAGGTCTTTTTCAATCCTTATTTGCCATGCAAACACAGCTCCTGGTTTCCATTTTGGGCTCTCAAGACCAAGCAGCCTTTTCACTGACATTAATATTCCAATCTTTTTTATTTTCATTTACACCCCCTCAACTATTTCTTTATTTCTCTAATTCCATTTTCATCCAAATCTATTACATTCCAGTTCATTTTCAACTATATTCCAAGTTTTGATTCACAATAACACAGTCTATGGAGTCAATATAACATAAAATAGTTCATGTGGATGTATTCTGAAAATTACAATATCTTGAGGGGTTTGAGTGCAAATATCCAAAACCCAAAGACCTCCAACCATCCTTTGTCCCTTTCCATGGTTTCATCGCCTTTATAAAAGTTTATCTTATCTTCCCACTTTTGTTTGCATCCATCTCCTCCCCAAAACTCATGAAAATGGCTTCCTTTTCTTTTCTTCTTCTTGTTTTGCTTCATGCACTTATGGCTTTCACTACTGCCTTTGCATATTCAGAGGGTGTGAGCATGGAAGATGGTGAGCTTTTAGGGCTTTTTGAGGTAATGGGTTCACTCTTGGCTGATCCCACGTGGGCCCAGGTGCACCCACAGCCATGCACAGAGACACCATGGCCTGGTGTTCAGTGTGAGCTTATGGTTCAAGAAGATGGTGGTGGTGGTGATGATCAACAAGATTACAACCCTACAATCTTTCATGTGACCAAGATTCATATTGGCACGGACGTCCTCACCCCACCCTGCAAACCCACTGCCACTTTGTCTCCAAAAGCTCTGCTTAAGCTTCCATATCTCAAGACTCTATCTCTTTTCAACTGTTTCACTGAGTCACCATTCTTTCTCTCTTCATCCCTCTTTGAAAACAACTCTCTCTCATCTTTAGAGCATTTAGCACTTGTCTCAAACCCTAGTCTCCATGGCAGTATCCCTTCAAGTTTAGGTCACATTCAGGGCTTAAAGATCCTCTCCCTTTCACAAAACAACTTAACTGGTGAAATCCCAGATGAGATTTGTGGGCTGGTGAATCTCCAAGAGCTTGACCTCAGCTACAACCAGATCACTGGCTCAGTCCCTCAAGAAATTGGATCCCTGACAAGTTTGACCATCTTTGACCTTAGCTACAACATGCTGCAAGCCCAACTGCCATCTTCTTTTGGTCAACTTCAGTCTCTTCAAAAGATTGACCTGGGATCCAATGACCTTACTGGAAGGATACCTCAGGAACTTGGAAATTTGAGCAAGTTGGTGTTGTTAGATCTGAGTCATAACTCTCTAAGTGGGCCATTGCCTGAATCTTTAGCAGGTCTGAAGATGGTAGAGTATTTGGTCATTCAAGACAACCCTATAAACACAGGTATGCCCTTGTTCATTGGGTCACTGGGTACCCTTAAAGTTTTGAGCTTTTCAAGATGTGGGTTGATGGGACCAATCCTAACTTCTTTGTCAAAATTAAAGAATCTGACTGCTTTGTCTCTTGACAACAACAGACTCAATGGGACTGTCCCTTCAAACATAGGGTCACTCCAAAGTCTTGAACAATTAAACCTGAGTCAAAACCAACTCAGTGGAGACCTGGTGGTCTCAGATGAGTTCATAAGTAGGGTTGGTAAGAGGCTTGATATCATTGGAAACAGTGGGCTTTGCATAAAGAACACTACTTCTTCCAGTACTGAAGTGAAAAGCCCTAATTCTTGTGTTAATGCAAGAAGTAGGACTGGTGGAAATAAGAGCTCATGGGATGAAGAAGAAGAAGAAGAAGATGAAGATGATTCAGAGGAATGTGGAGATCTGAACACAAGTTTACACCAAAGAAATAGGTGTTCAAGGAACCATGATCATCATGGATATGGGTTGAATCAGATGTTTTTGTTAATGGCTTTTTTTGATATTTTAGGGTTCTTAGTTTAGTTTTTGGGTCCTAACTTTGTGAAAACCACATCATGTAATATAATGATTCTTTTTCTTGGCCAAAATAGATAGATTATATATAATTCATATGCAACAATAACACATATGTCTTTTTGAACAATTTTTAAGAAAGTTTTATTTAAGACGTGATTTAAAAATGATGGTCACAATGTATGAATTAGGTCAGTCGATGTCTCGCTTGCCACCCACAGGGATGTTCCAATCTTTTTGAAGGTTCTGCTACATTCAAAACTTTTGATTACATTGCATAAATGAGATGACAGGAAATATATGTTAAGAATAAAAATGGGCTAAACCTAAAACAATTAACACTGAAATTAAACATAAACCATTAATAATTTGAACGTAAAACCAAATAAGTAATGGTTTGAACCTAAATAATTTTCGGCTATAGTTTTACACAGATCAATAGAAAGACCCTAAACACATGTAAATTTCGGGGGCACTGTTCAAAATCTTACATTTAACATGCTAAAGGATGACCCTCGCCACCCACTAGCAACACTCATTCTTCTTTTGAATTAATTACATTTTTTATCACTGTAGTTGTCATTTTGCTTCACTTTGATCCCTTAAACCAACTTATGTTAGAAACGTCTGTTAGCTAAGGGGTTTTTTAGTCTTTTTAATATAACAACAATATAATAGTGTAATTTTTGTCTCCTTTTTATTTTTTCTTGTCACACCCCAAAATGGGGTATTGGGGTTAATAAATAATTATGAAAAGCAAAAAAATGAAAAAATAAAATAAAATGAGTTTAATTTTATTAGACCAAAAGTGTAGAAATGAAGTTTTGAGGGGTCAATCTTATCATTTAATGAAAGTAATAAGTGAATTGAATGGATGACATTCACTTGGATAAAAAATGTTAAATTTTTATGTCAAGGAGGGTAAACCGTAAACTCTGGAAAGTCAAGAGGCAAAACCGCAAGAGATCCAAACTTGAGGGACCTGTTTTGCAAGAAATCAAAAAGATCTGTTCGATCGGCAGCAACGTGGAGGCTGGTATGGCCTTGATTTATTTGACTTTTTCACTAGATTTATGTTTTAATGGGTCGATCTGGTGTTCAAAGTTGTTGGGTTTTAATTTTAAAAACCTAAACTTTAAATGAAACTTATTTCTTGACGAAAAATTATGTTACTTATATCAAAATGTTGGTAAAATATTACCAAAGTTTTGGTAAATAAATAACAAGAAATGAGTCAAAATCGAGTTCAAAACTCCAAAAATCGTACCATGATTGCCAACGGTTTGAAATAACAGTTGCTTACCACCAGCCTAATCATATGATTTGTTATTTTATTGCAATGGAAAAAAATCTTCTTGTGACCACGGAGTTTCAAATGCGGTGACTCTGGGCTACCCACGAAGCAGGTGGTCGTCCTGGAATTAGTCGGCTCGCATAGAGGGTTGGATATTCAGGTTAATAAAAAAAATACATATCTAGAGCTATGAAATTACCAAAATACGCCTACAATTAAAAAAATTGTATTTTAAGCGATATTTGAGTATTTTTCTTTATAAAATTGCCGACATAGTTTGGGACTTTGTATCTCAGTTATTTATTTCTAAGGGGATTATTTCAATGAATCATTTTATTAAATGATTTAGGGATTGTTTGGTTATTGGTAGTTGCTGAATGGTCTGATGTAGAATGATGAAGTGGTGAGAATGATTAAGATGCTTTTATGATATAATGCAAAATACAATATAATTTTTTAGAATAAAATTAGGGTACCGAATGGTTAAGAAAGACCCAAGATACAAAATTATTCAGAAGGTTTTAGTCATTAAGAGACAGACTTTTTTAAGCCAAATAAGATTCACTGTTTAATAATTCAGATAATGCCTCTTAATATAACTATATTATTTCATATCTTTTTTTTAAATCGGTTGCGTTATCGTCAGGATTATAAGTATATGAGTGTTTTGATCACATGTGATAAAAGGTATATGAAATTGTGAATGTCAACATTTTTAGTCGATTTATAGTTAGTGGTACATGTTGATTTGAGTTTAATGTTATAGTAGTTTTGTAATTGAAAATTTTAATGTTTAGCACATGTGATAAATATCTCAATTTAAAATTGTATGTTACTGTAATCTTTGATGAGATTGATTATCACACTCATATCACACCAAATCGTATAATCGATTTCCTAAGTTAACCCTAGCCGAGCGGAATCCTTGTGATAATTGTGTGATAATCACATGATTATCACACCCAAATCACACCATACGTGTTGAAATAAACGATAACCATAATAGCACAGTATGTTATCCCAGCTTATCGGATTTAGTGTGATCGTGTTTTTAAATTTTTATCACTTTGAATTCTAATATTACCCTTTTGCCTCTCAAATT
>NW_020205677.1:0-5690 GCF_001531365.2 Cynara cardunculus var. scolymus | reverse complement strand
GCTTAAGGCCACATTTGAGAAACATGTGGAAAACATTGGAATGCGGAGACTTTCCAAACTCCCTTGATTAATGTACGTATCAGGGGGAGTAGTAGACAAAAGGGGGGGGGGGGTCTACTATATATGTGATATTGGTATGTTGTATCATTTGCTTCCCCTAAGGTTTTATTCTTCCCATTGGGTTTTATTCCTTGGTGTAAGGTTTTAATGAGACAACAATTTATATACCATATAGTTTTCTTGACGCTCATGATTAATGTATGAATCTAAAAGAATATTAGACTAAAAGGAAAAATCTATGTACTAAAAAAAAACTGGTGCGATGTACTCTTTCCTTCATCCTAATTTTATTTTTTCCCATTGGGTTTTTATTTTGGTGTAAGGTTTTAACGAGACAACAGTTGTGCATTATCACTCCTTTGACTCGGCACAAGGGAGAGTGTTGTAGGATAAATGTGTTATCGTCTAAAATATATGACGACAGAGATAGATATATTAGAGTTAGATTATAAGTGAAAAATCTCATAATATCTACTTGTAACTCACCCTTATAAAAATAGTTTATGACTAATGAGAATTACGTATTTTTCTCTCTATTATATTGTTTTTCACTTTCAGTTATTTTATAACATCTACATTATTATTTAGTGAATTTTATTCATACTTGTTATTAAAGGAATATGTAAGTCATATAGGATTAAGAATAAGAACCAACTCTATGTGAGCGGGAGTATGATAGCAACCCATAATTATTTTATTTTGTTTTAAAATAAATGTTCACTTTTAAAAATAAATATATTTTATTCTATCATTAATTACGTTGTAAGAAAAACTATATAATTATAGATAAAACTGTTTTTATTAATTAAAAATTTTAATAATTATACATTATTAATATTATATATATCTTTTTAGAGGTGGATTATTATGCAACATTTTACATTCTTACAACCATTACAAACAAATCAATAGTGTCCATTTGATTAGCAACGATTACCATTTGATCGGTTATAACTACCTTTAATTAAAAGAAAAACTTAAAAGTAAAACAAAAAATAAAAGGTGGAAGATAGGTGGATTGTATTTATTGTATAATTTAGAGATGTTATATTTGAACGGTCTTCTATATATTACAAACATTTATTTTAATACAATGAAAGTAAGAAGATACTTATATGAAATTTAAAAAGTCAATTTAATTAATTCAAATTCATTAAAAAAATATCATTTAATAGTTGAAAATCTCTTTTGAAATGATATGTATTTTTATGGTTTCTTATTTCAAATATCAATAATTAAGAAAAAGGGCGGTGCAAGCAAGAGTGGTCGTTTCCGTCTGCTGTCAACCTTAGCAATAATGACTGGATGATGACGTCGGAATTATTTTTCAAAATATTTTCAATTTATCCCCCTCAATTTTCCAACTTAATGCAAGAAGTTGCTTTTAATTTTAGAAGTATGTAAATCATTCCATCCAATTAAAAGATCCAAAATTTCCACATCTTAATTATAACAATCATTCCTTCAATCACAATTCAGAATTCAAAGATTTCTATTAACGAATTCGTACAATAAAAATGTATAGAAAGTCAACTGGTCCAATATTCAAACTGAATCGATCGGTCCTTCGATGGTAATCTAATGAAACCGAACCGCTTCAATCCAATTAACTATATATATATATATATATACATAATATTTCACTATACATATTGTTTTTAGTTTATATTTGTATTTAGTGTTATTTAAGAGTTATGAATAATTTGGTTGAAACGATGGATTGGTTAGTTGAAATTAAATCAAAATATTGTATGGATCAAATCCGATCCAAATGGGAAAACCATTAATAATATTTAATTGATGAAACCGATCCGACCATCTATTGGACTGGATTTAATCGAGTGTCTAATGTTAACTAGATTGAAATGAATGACAAAATCTAACATTCAGTGAATGATTTGATCAGATCGAATCCACCTAAATTTCTTGTATTTCAACAGATGAACACCCTTTACACACGTACACGTATTTTATTTAGAACATGCATTTTAGATATTTTATTGTGCATAGCTACTTATATTTTTTTCTCCTTCTAATTAAATACAAATACAACCAATTGTTATACAACATGCTTTTGTACCCAAGTGTAATCGTTTTTCATTATCAGAATGTCCAACTTTTAATGCCTAGAACACAATAACATGTCAATATCACATGGAATTGGATAAGATGCTTTACAAGGTCTTTTTTTAAAATTTTAAAATAACATAACAGACGTTTAACTTAAAAAAAATCGTTTGATTCCTCACAACCTTTTTAGTTTCAACACTACCTCATCTCTTATATACTTTTTTCTAAGGAAAAGATAATTCAAGTTTAGTATCTCATATATAACGTCTCAAAATATGAATATAAGTGCGTTACACAAAGAGGAAACAAACCAAAATACAATGTATTTAAGATATAAATTAGGTACCAACGGTTGTTTGGTTCTTTTCATTAAATCTGGTACAGATAAAATTGACTGTGGAGATTATGTTGACCGTACGAACACAAAATATTCCTTTTTTAAATAAACAATTTAAATGACATAAATTACTAATTTAAGTATGATAAGGATAAAATCCCTACCGGATTTTGATCATTTGTATTATTATTGTAATATCTCACTTGTTTAGAATTATTCTTTTGAATATTTTTTTCATTAATTAGTTTTAATTAGATTGATTTATTTCCCTTTAAAGGAATTTCACCTCTTCCTTCCCCAGGTTACTGGACTGGGATTTATCATAGCGGTGTTGTATATGAATTGTACATGTATGTATAATAGCCTTCATTGTGTTAATAAAAATCAACAAGTCTTTCTTCCCTTATATGGGATCAGAGCCCCGATCAGTTTTTTTCTTTCTTCTCAACCAATTTCTTATCATGGCAAACATTGTCAACACCATTCCTAATTCATATGAACCTTCAAAACCTTTTGTTCTAATTAACTTCTCCAACGTCATCAAACTTTCTCCTACCAAGTATAAATCTTGGAAATCTCAAATCCAAGCCATTTCTCTTTGGCCATGACCTACTCAATTTCGTCGATCCCACCATTGCCCACTCGAAACCATCACAAAAGACACTAAAATTGAATCCAACACGGCCTATCAAACTTGGCAACGCCAAGACAAACTCATCTTCAGGAGCCTTCTTGGTACCCTCTCCCCTACCATTGTGCCTTTTGTCGCTCACGACACCACCACTCGTGATGCTTGGATCACCCTCCCTACTACCTACGCCAACCTCTCACGTAGGCACCTTCTCCAAATTAAAGATCGTTTGGAAACCCTCTCTAAAACCAACCAAACCATTACCGAATACATGCAATATATAAAAGCATGCACCGATGAACTATCTATCATGGGTAAACCAATAAACAATGAAGACTGCATAGCCAAAGTCCTCAAAGCCCTTAACTATGATTCTTACAAACCCATCATTGACGTCGTTTGTGCTCGTGACTCTTTTATAACCTTTGAAACCCTTCATAAGAAGCTTATCAATCATGAAATTACTCTAAAAAATAAAGCCCATCCACCTTCATTTCCCTCTTCCGTTCATATCGCCACCTATCGTCCTCATCAAAAGCGTTCCTACTCTTGCAACACCGCCACCCCCGGCCTACTTCCCACCCCAAACACCACCACCACCACCTACAACCGAACTCAAAACCTTATCTCGGTAAGTGTCAATGGTGCCTTCATGTTGGTCATATCGTATCTCAATGCCCCCACCTTCTAACAACTCTTCCCTCACATAGTTTTTTCCTATATTTCCCTTCGGTCCAAACCCAATCCGAGTTTCTCATCCCATCAACCCTAGTTATAAATTTCCTCGCTTGGCTCAGGCTAATGTCGCTACCTTTGCTAATCCCTCTTCCTCTTCATCGCTCATGGATAATGGTGCTACTACCATATCACAAATGATTTGACCAACTTAGCTTTACATGCCCCTTATGACGGCTCCGATGATCTCATCATTGGTGATGACTCCTCTTTGCTGATTTCCCATATTGGTCATCTCTCTCTCTCTCTACCTCTCATAAATTATTTACATTGTCTAATGTTTTATTTGTACCATCAATATCTCGAAACATTCTATCTACTTCTCAATTTTGCTTAGAAAATAACGCTCTTGATGAATTCTTACCTACTTCTTTTTGTATTAAGGATCGTTCGATGGGCCTCATTCTCCTCCAAGGGCCAACTAGCATGGGCATCTATGAATGGAGCCTATCACCTCCTCTCGTTCACTCAAGCGTGGTTTTTCCTCCCAGCAATTGGCATCACCGTTGAGGCCACCCCTCTATTGATATTATTAAAACCTATAAAGTCAAATACCATTAAATTTTTCTTCATTTAAATCTAGTTGTAATTCTTGCAATATTAATAAAAGTCATAAACTATCCTTCTCCACAACTACTCTTACTTCTACCACTCCGTTAGAACTAATATTTACGGATATTTGGACGACTCCTATTCTTTCATATGACAATTTTAAATATTATACCATTTTTGTTGATCACTTTACAAAACATATTTGGTTATACCCCCTCAAACAAAAATCGGACACCGCTTCCACTTTTCAACGCTTTCGTGCTTTAGTTGAAAAATTCTTCGCTCGTCCTGTTATTCAATTATTCTCCAACAATTGCAGGGAATATCTCATACTTACTCCTAATCTCTTAAGTAATGACATTTCTCATCTCATCTCACAACCCCATACACCCGAACATAATAGGTACACCAAACGGAGACACCTTCACATCGTTGAAACGGGTCTCACACTTTTATCACATGCCAACTTGCCACTTAATTTTTGGCCCCATGCTTTTACAACAGCTACATATCTAATTAATCGTCTCCCTACTCATACTCTCCATAATTTCTCTCCCTACCTCAAACTCTTCAATACCACCCCTAATTACACCAAACTTCGAAGCTTTGGTTGTCTTTGTTATCTGTGGTTAAAACCATAAAACACCCATAAAATTCAACCTAAGTCCACCTGTGTATTTTGTCGGTTACTCTCCCACTCAAAGTGCCTATTATTATCTCGATCCAAGAACCAACAAAGTTTACACTTCTCGGCATGTCAAATTTATTGAGTCACAATTTCCTTATTCTACTCCATGCTTTGCACCATCCTACTACCCCAATATAAATGCTCATGAGTGGTGCTTCCTTTCTTTACCTCTTATTCGCAACAATAATATCGTCTCAACTAACCCCCTACATCACCTTCTAACATTCCCTCATCCAATTTAGCTAATAGTCCTCCCTCACCCTCACATAATTATGTTACCTCCTTCCCCTACTGTGCAAACCACTTCATCCCATCAAAGCACACGATCTTCCTCCATTGCATCCTTACCTACAACCTCCTCTCCACTATCCTCACCTCAACCAACCTATACCATTATCACTTGTCTCACAAATAACATCATCAAACCCAATACTAAATACCTTAACCATGCCTCTATCTCTCCTCCTCACGCACCTACAAGTGCCACAAAAGCTCTCAAAGACCCAACATGGCATCAAACCACGCAGCTTGCATTTGATTCCCTTACCCGTAACAATGCATTTCTATAAGACACTGTTGGTCCCAAAAGGGTCTACAAGAATACTAAACAGGTTGTA
>NW_020205676.1:0-5689 GCF_001531365.2 Cynara cardunculus var. scolymus | reverse complement strand
GTGAATATGAGCAAATTAAATTTTTAATGGCACTTAATTTACTTTGAAGGAAAATCTTGGATTGTTCAAGGCAACTTGTACTCTAATTTTAAGTATATAAAGAGCCACCACTGAACCTTTCGACCCCATAAAACGGTTTTTAATTCTACCTTAGCGGTGGGACTAATACCCCACATATGTAGAACCTTTGTTTTTAAGTATAGTGCACCCTTACCTGTAGTTTCTAGGTGGGAATGTTATCCACACCCCTACTTATCGGTTTTTAGGTGGGATTGTCCGTCCAGATAGCGCTATCCACAAATACCCTCGGCTCCTCACTTGAGTTAATAGTAGTGTACAAACTTTTCTGTTACATTTTACTCAATATAACTATTAGTGTACATGCCTTGGTGCCCACAACATCAAATTAACAAAATTTCATATTCATAATGAAAATAGCTCATATAACACATTCAATCATGCTTTTCATCTCAAAACGTAATAAATACTTTGAAAGAGGGGCTGTGAATACTCACTATTTTGCAAAGCTCCGCTAAACAAAAACACGATCCGGTCCCCACACGTTGGCTTAACGTTTCCCTATCAAAGAGTAATATCCAAAACCGTCACTTATGGGTTTAAAACTACTTATGGGGATTAATAAGTCCTAAGTCTATAATTGTCTACATATGTCCAACTTGATTATTTATAGTCCAATTATACGTAATGCACATATGCTCGTTAATATAGTAATTTATACCGTAAGTAATGTTATAATCCAATAAATGATCAAAATTTATAAAATAAATAATTCCAGAATTTCACTTTTGGACAGAAACTAATAGTACTAAAAATGATCAATTTATAGAGACTTCTAAGAAGACATAGTTTCCTATATTTTTATATGGGATATAGTACTGAGTTATGGTCATTGTGACCAAATTTCATGCATTTTGGACATGTGAAAATGGTTCAAATAATTTATGCAATACAATATGTCACAATTGGTATGGCAGATTACACTATGTTAGTAAAATACTCATTTGAAGAGTTCTACTAAGAGTTTTGCAGAAATTCCAGTTGGATTATAACCTCAACACCTAAATGAAACTTTCAAGATAAGAATCACTCATTTTGGATGAGTTAAGAGGAAGATATGGCACCATAAACTTACATGCACACATCTGTCATTAGTTGATAGATTGCACACTTAACTTTAATAAATTGGTTAATGCCACAAAACTTCATATTTTTTAGTGAAACTGGGTTCATATGAACCCTAACTCAGAAAAGAATATTTCAGAAGAAGAATCATGTACTAAGAACAAGTAATAAAAGAGATATTAACACAGAAAGTAGGATCTACCTATTGATGGTTTCACAGTTTGCACACCTAAAGTGTTTTTGGTGTTTGGAGGTCAAAACTCCATATTTTCATGTGATTTCACTTGCATGCAGAAGATAACTTATATAGTTAACTCTAAAAGGAAGAATCATCCTTTTTCCTCGAGTTTTGAAAGAGATATGGTCATTGGAAAATGCATATACAAATCTGTCAGTTTTGGACAGATTGCATACTCATTTTGTTTTGAGTAGTTGAAACCTCAAATCACCGTATTTTTGAATGAAATCAGTGGTATTTGAAAGGTAACTCATTAAATTAACTTCCAGAAGAAAAAATCAATGATTTGGATGATTATTTAGAGATTTATGGTTGTTTAAAGCAGGGTTTACCTACTAAAAAACTCCCAGATGCACATGCATCTTGTTTTGAGTATTTGGGGAGTCAAAACTCAATGTTTTTGAGTGAGACCAATTGGATTACAAACCCAACTCAATAAATGAACTTTTAGAAGAAGATTTATGACATATGAACATAGTATTTGCAAGAAATGGACGATTTATGCACATGCATGAACTCTGCAGCACTTAAAAATGTCATTTTTTAGGAATCAAACCCACATGCAACATGATTTTACCTATTTTCTTGAGTTCTAATGTTTGGGTCATAGATTACCACCATCATATGAACATTTTTACATGTTTTTGGTGTGTAATCTCTCCTTAAAACTTAGAATTTTCGGAGGTTAGAAGAAGGTAGTTTA
Source organism: Cynara cardunculus var. scolymus (assembly GCF_001531365.2). Classification (NCBI taxonomy): domain Eukaryota; kingdom Viridiplantae; phylum Streptophyta; class Magnoliopsida; order Asterales; family Asteraceae; genus Cynara; species Cynara cardunculus. The sequence continues at coordinate 3,605 of NW_020205676.1, read as the reverse complement.
AAATGCAAGAAAAGTGGGTTTTTTCCCCAAAGTTTGCAAGAAAAAGGTGGAGATGAAGTTGTTACCTTGATTGATGATGAGAAGGATTGTAGGATCGATTAACTCTATTTCTTGGTAAAAATTACTTACTTGGATGATCTGTTGACAGAGATAATGCAGCGGAAATAATTTGAATCAACTCAAGTAGAAATCAATAAGAACACAGATGAAGATTAATGATGAGTGATACGGCAACGATCAGATTATTCGGTATGTGAGAGAAATGAATGAAAATCTGTAAGTACGAGTTTATAGAATCTGAATATTCAAAGAATTATAGAATGTATATCAATCAAAGTAAAAAAATCAAAAAACAAACTTTGAATACTAACGAGCGTATTGTCATCGAAAATGATATTATTATAAGAGACGTGATAATAACAGTTTGAAGAATAGCTGAAACAGGTATTGGAATTATGTTCGATGAGAAATTACACAAGTAAAACCTCAGAAATACCTGTTCAAAGAACGTACTCGTTTCCTCAAAACAAACCATTTTCCAAAAACTTTTATTGAAATTTCTAGAAATTCCCCTTAGAAAATAAATTTAAGTAATGATTTAGTTCAACTCAAAAAAAATTAAAAAATAATGGAACAATTTTTAGCACGGGTCCTTAACTGAGTGTTTAGAAACCACACTCGTTAAAGCACGGGTTCTGAACTGATGTATTCAGAAACCTTTGTTTGGACAGTTTACAACTCCCCCTGAATTAGTGCATCATCTGTATGAAATTCTGATCAGCGCAGTAATGACGCACCCGCAAAATAAGATCAAACAGATTTTGGTACCCAAACAAACTTGGGTCCTTCTTTGTTAGTATTAGGTTGTGGGATATTATAACTGCCAAACCATCTATTTTTATTTGATGTTTTCATTTTTACACTTTTAACATGATGATTATATACAAAATAAGATCCATACCAGTTGTTATCATACCTATTAAAATTGTTCCAGCTTTTCTGATAGCTGTTGTCTTCATACCACCTGTTGTACCTTTTCTTGTTGACAAAATCAGTGGTTCTGCATGTTGAGCACATGATTCTTCCCTTTAATGATCAATCTTCAATCTATCTCAAGAATCCATGGCAGATCTATGAAATCTTGTAAGAATAATATGGAAGGAGATGAGAGAATTTGTCAAACTAGTCAAACTTTCAATATACGTAACTGATTTTACAATGAAGCTCTTCTACAACAAATCACAAAAGACAAAAACTATTTATAGGGTCAAACTTGAACCCTTCAAAATCAAAGTCAAACTACAATACAAAGTCAAACACGATGTCTATTTAATCATAGACAAAATTAATTTTCAAGACGAATACAATTTTAACACTGAAATTCAGTCCTAACAAAACATATATCCAAAATCAAAACCATTCATACAACTTAAACCTTAAGAACATTCATACAAATTAAAGAATATTATACAACTCAGATCTCAAGAATATTTATACAAATTTGAACTCAAGAACATTTAGAAACAATCGTAAGAAATGCTAAATTCCTTTCATGTGACTAACACTTGAAAAAAATAATCTTCTTTCCAGCCTTACCGTCATCAACCACTTCCTTTTGTATGTCCACACACCTTCTTCCTCTCGAGAATTTCTAGAGAGTTTTCCACGTACGAAAGAAGATAAAGAAGATTATGTTTTTTTTTTAAATTTATTTTACCACTTGTACACAAGCTTTATTAAACTTGTACATTGAACTTATTTTAATCATAAAAAATGCTAAATGCTCCTCAGTGAGACCACCTAACAAAGAAATTTAACAAACATTAACGTTAGGGACTAACGATGAAAGCAAATTCAAATACTCATCCCATCCGGTTAACATTGAACATTCCTTCCAATTAACATTGAACATCCTATCCAATCCAATAAATAATTAGATTAGATCGGTTTCATTCGACGGATATTACTATAAATTATTCATTGGGTCACATTAGATCCATCTAATATTTTGATACAACTTTTAACCAATATTTTTTTAATTTATTAAAAAACAGTATATATAAATATCAACTTAAAAATAATATCGTAGAATATTAATAATTACGTTTATTAAATTAGATCGATTCAATTTTATTAAACTAGTTGTGTACCCGGGCAATGCGGCGGGAGCCATAAATTTTAACGATTTTAAAGTTCTACTGGTTTTATAAGATAAGATTTAACGATKATATATGTTACACTTGCTCTTTACATATTAATACAATTTGAATAAATGAGAGTTATGGTTCCAATTACAAACTATCGATGAAAAAATTGTATGACAATTTAAAATCCAATATATTTAAAATATAATATATTTAAACGACTCCACAAATGTGTTCGATTTACACCAAGAGCAAAGAACCAAGAAACTTGAGTTTTAAGATAAACACTCAAAACCAATAAAGAAAACTACAAATTTAATAAATCATAAGTCATGAAAAGACCAAAAAAGATGAGTTTTAGAATGAAATTTTAACTGTTTACCCTCTTTCTTGTCCAGAAACTCAAATTAGGGTTGAATTAATACATGTATATATATATTTCAAAAAACACCCCAAAAAAATATTAATTCAAAACATATTATATAGTGCAATTTGGATAGCCTAACCCCAAAATATATAGTGTATATATATATATATATATACATATGTATATATATATATATATAAATAACTATAAAAGTATAAATCGTAAATATTAAAAATATTTTTTCACAGTATATATAATATATAATAATATAATTAAGTCAAAAACTATTCAATATTGGACTCATTTCGAAGATATTAAAGATACGATTATAATGGTTTAACTTGTTAAAATAAAAATGTATTTTTTAAACATGTTTTAATTGATATACGATTATGTATATTAATTCGATAAAGATTTAAAATAAAACATTTAAAAGTAACGGATGTAAAATAATTTAATTAACTAATTATAAGGGTATAAAGTGTAAATTTAAAATTATAATTTAAAAAAAATCGGTTGTGAGAGGGTGAGTGCATGTGAGGAGAGGAGGGGGTGAAAAAGTGTATAAAGGATATCTTGGTCATTTAGTATTTTAAGACTTTTAAGACTTTTCCTAAACTTGCTTTATAAGATAATATAGATATAGATAATTATAGGGGTATAAAATGTAAATTTAAAATTATAATTTTTAAAAAATCGGTTGTGAGAGGGTGAATGTATGTAAGGGGATTAGTGCATGTGAGGAGATGAGGGGTGAAAAAGTGAAACAGTGTATAAAGGATATCTTGATCATTTAGTATTTTAAGACTTTAAGACTTTTAAGACTTTTGCTAAATTTGCTTTATAAGATAGTATAGATATAGATAATTATAGGGGTAAAAAATGTAAATTTAAAATTATAATTTTAAAAAAAATCGGTTGTGAGAGGGTGAGTGTATGTGAGGGGGTGAGTGCATGTGAGGAGTGGAGGGGGTGAAAAGTGTATAAAGGGTATCTTGGTTATTTAGTATTTTAAGACTTTAAGACTTTTAAGATTTTTGCTAAATTTGCTTTATAAGATAACTAGAAGCGTACTCGTGCAATGCAGCGAGATA
>NW_020205675.1:0-5694 GCF_001531365.2 Cynara cardunculus var. scolymus | reverse complement strand
TCCGGATTGTTTTAAATCGGTCAAAGGTTGGACGATGTATTGTTCGGATTATTTTAAATCGGTTAAGTTGTGAGCGGGGTATTGTCCGGACTTGTTATCTGGACAAAGATATTGATTTAATTCTAAGTGTTAACCGAACAAAGCTTATACAAGGTGTTGTCCGGATTGTTGACTGGAGATGAAATCCGGCTAAGTTAGGTTGACCGGATTTGAAGTTATATTTTGTGTTTTTGATAAGAAATGCTATATTGTCATAAAAAGGAAGTTTTGAAATAAATGATTTTGTTTTAACAATAATTTCAATGGCCGCGGTCTATTTGAAGTTATTTTGTGAAATATTTTTGATGAGGAAATAAGGGTGGCATATCAAGGAGAGGTGTACCATGGGATAAGGATGACATATTAAGGAGAGGTGTACCATGGGATAAGGGTGGCATATCAAGGAGAGGTGTAAATTTGGATATAAGGGTCGCATTTGTATGTGTGTGTTGTATGATATAACTCTTTCTATTATATCCCTTAAGACTACAGCGGTCTGGAATCTTTATTTCTTTGTGATTTAAAGATTTAGGATCAAGGTTCTTATTGGAAATCATAGTCTGAATGTTATTGAGAAGAAAACATCAGGTTTGGCCTGAAACTTTATTTTAACCTTGTTTTGATTTGAAAAAGGGTTAAAAGTGGCATTATGTGAAACCTGATTGGTTCAGAGGTATGGGATTTGCATAATTGAAAGCTTTGCTTGAAATATGGAAGAAGTCTGGTATTATGTTCTTATTTGTTCATATGTTTGTTATATATGAAAGGATGTTTTCTATAAAGATTTTTGGTGATTTTCACCCTACAATAACATAAATAGGGTATCTCACTAGACCTTTTGGTCTAACCCTCGTTTTGTGATTTTAACTATGTATTGCAGGAGGTTCGGACTGTAAGGAAAAAGGGAAATTTTGATATTTTTCCTATATGCATTTCTGCTTGAAGATCTGTAGTGATGTGCAGTTTTGATTAATTAGTACAAGAAATGTATTTGAATTTTTAGACCTTGTATTTGGTTATAATAGATTCTTGTACTAAGGGACCTGAATGGGATAATATAATGTATTTCTTCTGTATGAAATGTGTTACATGCAATGTATGGGTTGGGGTGTTACATCTTGGTTAAGCCAACCACAATCCGAATGATTCTATCTCTAGTTATCATAAATGGTTGGTCTCTTCGTTAGGTTAACATTAACAATGCCTTCCTCTAAGGCTCTCAAATGGATATTTTCTTTATGGTTCAACCACCCGATTTCATTAGTCAAGCTCATCCTAATCATGTATGCAAACTCTGTCAAGCTCTCTATGGTCTCAAACAAGCTCCACGTGCTTGATACAACGAACTCAAATCCTATCTACCTGGTCGTGGTTACAAAACTTCCATTTCTGACGCGTCACTCTTTGCTTTACGCCATAAAAATGATCACATCTTTCTTCTTGTTTATGTTGATGATATCATCATCATCAGATCAAATCCCACTCTTCTAAACTCCTTTATTTCTCAACTCTCTCTCAATCATTTCTTACTTAAATATCTTCGTACTCTTCCTTATTTTCTTGGTGTGGAAGTCTTACCTCACCCTCGTGGCATTTTTCTTAGCCAACATAAATATATACAAGACCTCCTCACATGTAGTCACATGGCAGCCGCCAAACCTGTTCCTACTCTCATGGCTTCTCATCCTACCCTAACACTACATAATGGAACCCTCTTGGCCAACCCAATTGAATACAGGGCAATTGTCGGAAGTCTACAATACTTATCTCTAACCAGATTAGATGTTTCTTTTTCTATGAACAGGTTATCTCAATATATGCACAAGCCAACTAAAGAACATTGGGCGGTTCTCAAACAACTCTTACGCTACCTAGTGGGCACATCTACACAAGGTCTACTACTATGTCATGACTCTCCTACTACTCTTCATGCCTTCGTCGCTGATACCTTATTTTCTAGTAATGTGAACAATTATGGACCCGTGAGTCTTTGAACTATGATTGAAACATCTAATTTCAGTCTTCTTTTCACTTATATGTGCATTGCATCTTCTATGCTAGATAGATATGACATGATAATGACCATTTATGATATTTGATTTTAGCCAAGCCTACCCTTACATATTTCCCCTTTTTTTATCACCACTTTGAGCCAATTATCTTTTCTTTAGCATTACACCACAACACAACCCCTTAGACAAATATTTCCATCACCGGGCTTTGGGGATGAGATTGTGCGTTGATAGTTAGATTCATTGGGCACAAGAATTATAGACCCTCTACATCATTTAAAAAATCATGTATTATGATAGGTAGAGAAGTTCTAAAGAAAAAAAAAAAACTGAAAAAAGGTAAATATATGGACACAAATTTAAAAAATAAATACAATTTTCTCCATAGTGTATCAAATTGAAAATTTTAGAGTTGCTTTGATGTACAAAAGGTGGGAATAGAAGAATTAGTTCATTGTTTTGTTTTGAATCCCAATATTAGTCACTTTACCAAATCATTCCTTACCTTTAACTTTAGCCAAGTTCAACTCTGTAATGAAGTACTTGTGATTCATATTGAGCATTAACCATAACTAAGTAATGAAGAATTGAGAATCGATGTAAGCATATGGTAGCTCATTTTCATTTGAAATGATGCCATGATCAAAACACTGACACCTAAATGCATATGAGTGACTAGAGTCTAAATTATACCTTTCATGACTCGTTTGTCAAATTAGCTTGTTGTTTTGTTTATGTTGTCTTGCATGTAGGGGTGTACGCAGGTTGGGTTGGAAGGTTTATAACATTTTTACAATTCAACCCAATTATGGCAGTTTGGAAAAATCTCAATCCATTCAAAAGTATAACCCAACCCAACCCAACCCTTGCGGGTTGAGGCAGGTTAGGTTAGGTTAGGTTGGGTTGGGTTGGGTTGGGTTGGGTTGGGTTGGCGGGTTCGTAGTTATATATATTTGACAAATGAAATAATTCATAAAACTTAAATTTATATATCATATTATAAAGTGTCCTATCTTAAAAAAATTACAATATGTTTATAGGACGTTTTTAGACGTTTCAACAAGTGTTTTAGAATTCTCTTTAAATAAAACGTCGCATTAGTTATTTTATAGAAATGTTTGAGAAGTGTCTCGTAAACTCATCTATTTATAGGATGCCTATGTTCATATGACAATTTTTCAAGTCGTGTCGTATAAAATAACTAATACGACACTTTATTTTAAAATCGTCATAGAATTTGTTAAGACACCCAAAATTATTCTTATTTTTCTTGTTTCGTCCTATAAAGTATCATATTAGGACGCTTATACATTATAGGCATCCTATAAGATCTAATGTTGTTGTAGCGAAATGCTATAACTAAGCATTTTCTTTCCACTAAAGTACAACATAAATTGACGGGGTATTTAGATTGATGGATTCGCCAATCAAATATATATATCAATATCATTCATATTCTCCGACATATCAATTAGTTGTTGCCGCAAAAAATATTTCAATAATTATTTCTCTAATCAATTAGATTATTTGTCATCATTATTTGATCGTGAATCTCTTTTGATAACATATGTGTTTAGATAAAATGAAATACAAACATTATATCAATAAAAATTATATAAAAATATACATTAATATATATATATATATACATATATATATATATATATTTACATAATAAACATATATATAAATATAATTTTTTTAAAATTATATATTAGCGGCGGGTTGGACATGTTGAGCTAGGCCCAACTCAATTTCAACCCAATTTCAACCCTTCTAATTGGCGGGTTAGTGGGATTAATAATTTTAGACTTGTATTTAAATCTAATTACAAAAACTTACCGGCGGATTTCCGGCGATTTTTAATTAATCTTTTAAAATTAATATCCGTCGGAAATCCGCCAGAAATTAATTAAAATTTAAATTTTATTTTTAACAGTTTCCGACGGATATCCGGCGGAAACCGGATGGCTCTCGGTAATCCACCGGTAATATTTGTTCATGATTTTATATAAAAAAACAAAGTTTTTCTTGCGGATTCCCGGCGGGTATTTCCGGCTGCTTTTATTTTTTTCCCATTTTTCAAACTTTTCTTTTCTTAATGGATTGTATTGGGCTTTAACTGCTTTAATGGATCGTATTGGGCTTTAACGGTTTTATTGGGCTTTAAATTGTTATATTTTTGCTATTTTTTTAAACCTAAGAAGCGATTAAACTTTTACGTATAGGGCTACTACACTTGGGATTCGACTTTGGACGCCCAGATCCTAGAGACATGGGAGAGAAAGTCAGCCAAGGCACACAATGACAACTTAAGTGCAGCGAGGAAAAAAGTCGGGGAAAAAACAAAGAGGAACGAATATCCTCAATACCATGAAACCGACCCAGACTGAGATATGAGTGTGTTGAATAACTTCCCCCCAGTTGGATATCTTCAGATGTGTGGAGCCAGATGGTCGATTGTTGGAACAATGACAATTGGAGGGTTGTTTCAGGTGTGGCGTGTGGGAACCGTGATAGCCAAATTGCGCTACACACCGCGTATGGTAGGATCAAAAACCCGTTACTTTAGTAGCTTGATTTTTAATATATTATAATTAACATATGTTCGTATTATTTGACCTTTGTAAAGAAAAGAAAAAGACGGCATGCCACCGACCGTTGTGGAATTGTTCGATTATATGCATAAAAAGAGGTGGAGTGTAGATGTCGCATCTACGAATGAGGGCGGTTTTTATTTGATCACTCCTCTATATATATATATATATATATATATATATATTTTAATGTATATAGTTGGATACCTAACTATCTATCTAGGTTGGGAAAACATTCAAAACGTTTAAATTAAAATCTAGTTTGGGTTACCATTTGGGGGCAAACTGTTAGTCCCAAAGGGAATGACAATAAACAGAAAGTAATTGTAGAAGGGGGGTTAAATACAATTACACAGACTTTTTTCAACTTTTAAATTCTTATTGATTTATATCAAGAATTAATACATACAGAAATACACAAGATTGTTGCAGAAGATATGAAAGGAAAACCTATCCTAAACAATCTTACATGGAGAAGAACTTTCAAGAACAACACAAAGAGTTCTTGAAAGGAAATGAAGAACACTAAGAATTTCTTCGCACACAGGAGAGCAAGGGAGTAGAAGAGAATAGCCGATTGTTTTGAGAATGCACTAAGTAATCTTGCAAAAGCGAGTTGTGTGCATGGGAGATGCACACTGCCTTTTTATACTACCTTCAGCATTTAATGCATGGGGACACTTGTCATCTGAGGATAAGAAGGCAGGGGTTGACTTGACCATTGTTGATATCTCATTTTCATCGTACAAAGCGTGCATACAACATTGTTCATGCAGAGACAAACTTTGTAGAGATATGATCAGTCTGTAGGAAGATCTCCTTTAGATGGATATGTAGCTTCAAGCAGCTACTCACAAATCTTCGGTCCATGAAGATTTTCAATCTTCGGTTCATGATCTTCAATCTTGAGTCCATGAAGATTTTCAATCTTCGGTCTATGATCTTCAATCTTGAGTTCATGGAGATTTTCAATCTTCGGTCTATGATATTCAATCTTGAGTCCATGAAGATTTTCAATCTTCGGTCCATGATCTTCAATCTTGAGT
>NW_020205674.1:0-5695 GCF_001531365.2 Cynara cardunculus var. scolymus | reverse complement strand
GAAGATCTTCCTTCAATCGGCTTGTAGCATCAAAATATTTTCAATATTCATTTCAGCTACTTTGGAGTCTTGGTGTATATATTAGACAGTTGATCCACAACACCGCATCGGTGACCTTCTGTCTTCACATCGGCTAGTCTTCAATTTTACCAATGGCTTAAGTATCTACCAAGACACCAATATACAAAGAACCAATAACTACTAAGTGTTGCTAATGTAGAGGAACAGATCAGTGGGTCATCACCAAATCAATAGGTGACCCAACAATCTTCCCCTATTTGATGATGACACAAACATTTAAAAAGAAATAAATACAAGAAACACAAACTCTAAAATTCTTTGAGAAGAAGAACTTATAAATTCTGTTACCCATGTACATATTCTTTTTGGGTTCTTTTCTTATCCTTTTTTTTTTATTTTTTTTTATTTTTTTAACTATAAACATATATACAAAACAAATAACGAATCAGAGATAAAATAAAAAAATGAAAAAACTTTGAAATAATTACGGAAAAATCAATTGCATCTAAACTAGACAATGAATTAAATACTTACAGTGAAGAAGATAGTTCAAGAAGGAGAAATCACAGAGGAAAGGTAGCAATCATCATCTATTTCCATAACATCTGAATCAGTCACTGCAAGAACATCTGTTCTCTTCAGTTCATCCGAGATCAATGTATAAAAGACTCTTCCGGCTTCACCAATTTTGATTATACTTAGTATCACGCGCAATAGCTGAGAATCAGCTATAGGTATCTCAGAAACTCGGAAAAATCGAAGGCAACTACTAGCGTCCCAGAAGAATATTCCATGCTCAGGAGCGGACAAGATAGTTCCTTCCGGATGACAAATATCTGAAGGAAGGGTAAGATCAAGATGTGAGACATCAGGAGCCTTACCTTCCTTTGATAATTTCTGAATAAGCGAGTCTTGATTCTTGATGGACTTCGAGGCAGAAGCAGATTTAGAAGAGCCAGCTTTGCTTAACATTTGCTTTAGAAAGGAGAGTTGTGGAGGGGAAGRCARCTTGTAATGCATCTTGATCATTTGTATCTTYTTCAGAAAGCGATACAAATGACTCAAGACAAATTCCTTGTACATACTTCTGCTTTTATTAAGAAACTTGATAATCTCCATCCACTCAGTAAGACCGTAGACATTGATCCAAGATAGCTTTTCTGTCCTCACTACTCTGTTTTCTCGACCAATAATCAAATAGATCAGATTGGAATCATAGGTCAATTTTTGAGGACCTTTGATTCTGGCACTGACAATTCGAGCAGTAAGAAAGCGTCGGAGAATTGATTCATTAAACCGTTTAATTCTTTTCTCTTTGGTTTCTTCAGGTTCAGATAGTGGGACCAAGGAGTGAGATCTGTTGGCTTCCTCAAATTGCTTTGAAAAGCAATTGAATTGGACGCATCCTCAGTAGAAATACCTAAGAGATGAAGATCAGTTTCTTGAGAACATGAAGCTTTAAGCATAAGTTTTTCGGCAGAAGAGACTTCAGATTGATATCTAACAATTTTAGCTGCTATGGCTGCAACATCTTCTTCATCTGAGGTCATAGTTGCCTTTCCTTCTCTGTGAGTTGGGACTAAGTCCCCAGAAGTAGTGGGAATATCATCTTGAGAAGGTATAGTACCAACATCAACAAATAATGAAGGCATAGAGCACGGTTGCTCCCCCTCAATAGGTATTGTGGCTCTATCATGATCAAATAGCTCCCCCTCAATAGGAGCATCACAGTCTGATTCAGCTGAGGAAGAAGAGGTAGAAGCTGAGTCGTCGTCCCCGTTTTCACTGATAGTAGGGTCAACTATCTTCTCCCCCTCAGTGGGAATAGGGGAAGGCTCACTAGCAGGAACAGGAGGACCCTCCACATTGGCAATGGAGGATGGCACAGAAGCAGTAACATGAGAAGTGGGAGTAAGGGGAGCACCTGTGGCTCGTAGCAGAAGTGATATACCGCGATGAAGACCGCCAAGAAAAGCATAATCGGACTCAACACATCGACTGACGTTGGCTAAAATAACCCTGTCCTCTTCCGTGAATTGACTGGGACCCAAGTCAACAGATAACTTTGTATCTCTATCCAAGAACAACTTGGATATCTGTGTCGGTGCATCCATCTTGGAGTAAAGATTAGTCAGAGATTGAAGAATTGCCTGATTTGTGGCAGCTTGACTTTCTGATCGAGCACGAAGATTAGCTACAGCTTCGAAAATGCTAGATTGAGAATCAAAGAGAGCAGTCATACGAGCATCAAGAGAATCAACCGTAGCTTTAATAGCAGTAAAAGCAATGCCATGATCTGTCAAGGCGGCACTGTGCTGACGCAGCTCAGATGTAACGCTGGAGGCAAAGCAGTCCAATCTCCCAGATAAATTAGTGTTGAGGGAGGCCTGTTGAGAGATGAGCAGCTGACACTGAGATGTGAAACCTCTGAACATGTCCACCACCTCAGTAGGTAGGGCATAGATCACCTCAGGAGGGGAGGGAGCTGAGAATTGAAAGCCCAGGGTAGAAGGGGGCCTTGAAGGAGAAACAGTAGCTGGAGTGGGTGAGCAAGCTTTGATTGGGCTTGCTGACCCACTCGGAGAAGAACCACCAACACTCTCAGTAACATCGGCGCCCTGAGAGTCATCGATGGGAGTATCACTGATGTTGGTGTTAGGCTCAACATCTGTATCAACGATATCAGCGTCAGGCTCAATATCTGTATCAGCAACACTGGCGAGAGGCTCAGTGTCTGTATCACTAATACCGACGAAAGGCTCGGTGTCTATATCATCGACACCTGCGTGAGGCAGGTCGCCGATTACCACTGTAGTAGAGGTAGTAGGCTGGTAAGGCTCACCACCTACATCCATAAGAAGATAATGGAGAAAAGGGATGTCAATATCAGACGGAGCTGATAAATCATCCATCCGTATGATATCATCAAGATCATCAATCTCGGGTGATAGGCCATGAATATGTGGAGGAGAGGAAAGACCTCGGAAAGGAGAGGTATCCGAGTCATCACCAAGGTCATGCAGAGATGCCAAGGTGGAGGCATGTGGGATCCCCGTATGTACAACAGTGTCCTGTTGAGAGGGACTGAGGAGCTAGGGGGTGTATAACAGATGTCCCTGGGCTCAGTAGGACCAACTTCAACAACCTTGGACTGTTGAGAGTCCTTGGTTAGAGATGTGTTTTTAGCCCTTTTTGGCTTCTTGGTCTTCTTAGATGAAGAGTCAAGAATGGATAATCTAGAGTGACTCCGCTTTGAGTGAGAGGGGTGAGAGGCGGGGTGAGACTCCGAAGGCGCTTTCGAAGTCATAGCCTCAGAAGCAGATGCGGAGAATGGGGGAATAAAACTATCTGTCAGCCGTCTCCAAACAGAGGAGACGACCTCTTTTGAGGCAGTAGCTGAAGAAGTAGAAGGGGGAGGGGCCACTGACATGGAGGAGTGTTGGGTGACCAGAGCAACATGAGGAAGGTCCCCAACTACTGTGGTCACAGAGCACTCTCCCCATACAGGGTGAGAAGAGGTGGCAAAAGAAACCATACCTGATGGAAGAGGAAAATCTGTAGACAATGATGCCTTCTTCAAAGTCTGAATGCCAACTTGAGACACTTTGAGGTCATAGAAATTAGCAGTATCGGCCGGCATACGTGACCCAAGTTTATCAGCAATCAGCATGGATATAAATCTAATGAAAGGCACAGTTGAGCATTTGGCACTACCCATCTTCTTTACCAACTCCCCAAACAAATAACCAGCAAAGTAAATTTTCCTCTAGAAAATAAGTGCATGAGCTAGCTGGGTTACCAAAGTGGGTGACTGATCCATTCCTCTAGTTTTGGAACTTAAACATTGAATAAGATGTGAGAAGAAAAAGTTCCAAACACCACCCATATTCTTCCTATAAAGAGTGCTTTGTTTTATCAAAGCAGGATCTTGCACATAGCCCATAGTGGAAGCAACAATATGGAGGTTATCAACAGGTACAAGTTCATCATAAGAGGGATAAGTAGGAAGATCCAACACTCTTCTTAAATAATCAGTATTAAATGATACATCATTAGCAGATAACACAGTTGCATGCATAGCTTTGGTAGACGCATCATATACACATGTAGCCCAAAAAGCACGTAGTAGAGATTTACTCATCTTTGGAGAATAAGTAAAAGTTTTGTAAAGAGGGCACTTACGTAGAAATTCGATAATGATGTAGAAATCTGGATATTTCTCATTGTGATCCAACAATGCCACAAAATTGCACGAAGAAAATGTAACATTACCAGCAGTGAGGGAAACAGATTTCTTAACCTTGGGAGCTTTAGAGGGAGTTCCAACCTTAGAAGCCATGGTTGATTAACTTGAAAACACACAGTAAATTCTAGAGAGAATGAAAGGTAGAGGTTTTAGAGAAAATGAGAGGTTGAGGGTTTTAAATAATGAGAAGGGAGGAAGGAAATATATATTGGGTAAAAAGGGTTTAACCTAGGAAACCTAAAAACCCTAAAAAGTCAAATGATTTGACAATGTAAAAAAAATAGGTGTAAAGAAATATGGGTGTGGGTTAGGGTTCTTAGGTGAGGGAGGAGGAAAAGGTGAAGAAATAAAAATGTTGGTGAAAAGGAGACACAAAGTATTAGGTGGTTGGGATGTGAGTAGGGGAGAAGGGTAGGTGAGGGGAGAGGGGGTGTGGGTTCTTCGATGAGTGAAGAGGGGATAGAGGAAAAAGTTACAAATATATGATGGTGATGGGGGAACAAAAATTGGTTCTTTAGAGGGAGACACAAACCAAAGAAGAGGCCTAGAGAGAGACAACGGGTTTCGACTTGGGAGGGAATACAATAAGGAGGGTTCAGCCGAACTGGGTTTGGGGTAGAGGCTGATCGGTTTATATGGGAGAGGGTGGAAGCCGATTGGTGAGAAGTAATTGGTGAGGGAGGAAGCCGAATGGTGATCGACTTGGGTATAGAGGCCGAATAGAAGAGGAGCTGATCGGGGGTGTGAGTGTGAGGGGGGAGGCCGAAAGAGAGGGGAGTAGGATTCGACTTGTTGGTGATCGGTTTGGGGGGTTGGGGTTGGTTCGGTTTGTTGGTGATCGGGTTGTGGAAATCGGCTTGAGGTTAGGCCCAAAATGAAGAGGCCCACACACCAATTGTTAACAAAAGTTAAAAATGCATAAAGAAAATAAAAATACTACACACAAACCTAAACTTAAAAACTTTTTCTCTTTTTGCTTCTTTTTGTTTTTCAAACATAAAATAAATTTTAAAAAAATACTAATATATATATACATATATATATTTAAGCGATATAAAAAGAATTAACATAGAGACTTTTTAGAGAGAAAAATAGAAACTGATTTTCAAGAAAAAAATATGCGAGTGTAAAACCCATCCTTTTCAAAAAATCAATATTTTAGAAAGAGAGAAGCATACTCACACAGATACCAGACTATTTTTGAGCAAATGACACAACAACATTTGTTAGGATCGAATAACTCAAATTCTTGATACTAAAACTTACTTGAGTGATTGGTTAGACAGTAGTAGAACAGCGGAAACAGTATCAATCAAACAGGTAGAAACAGTAAGAACACAATGAAGAACAGATGATGAACACAAAGAGAATTGCTTCAAATGATTTTCAATAGATTGAAAAATATCGACGATTACAAATCTGGAAGCT
>NW_020205673.1:2516-5637 GCF_001531365.2 Cynara cardunculus var. scolymus | reverse complement strand
TTCTATTCAAGGTCAAGCACTGTATTATGTACAAAGCTAATACATTGATAGAAGTGATGCGTGCCGACAGAAGGGGTGCTCTGATACCAATTGTTAGGATCAAATAACTCAAATTCTTGGTACTAAAACTTACTTGAATGATCGGTTAGACAATAGTAGGGGAGCGGAAACAGTATCAATCAAACAGGTAGAAACAGTAAGAACACAATAAAGAACAGATGATGAACACAAAGAGAATTGCTTCAAATGATTTTCAATTAATTGAAAATGTCGACGATTACAAATCTGGAAGCACTCTAAATACAAAGGCCTACGCTGCTATTTATACAAGTGAGTAACCGTTTCCTGACACGACCTAAAGCTATTAAATCTAAGCCGTTCATCTAGAACAAATACAGACAAGCTCACGTGAAAGTCATGAGCAGCTAATAAACCTAAGTAAAACGAGCTAAAGATAATCTACACAGAAGACATTTCTGCAGATCCTCTGTGAGACTTCACAGAGGCTCTGCTGGATGAAACTTTGTAGAGCGCAGAGGAAATCTTCCAGAACCTCTGTGAGACATGACAAAGGTTTTGTCGTCTTTGACTTGGAGCATGGTCTTTTCAGAGGAAAAGGTTCCAGAACCTCTATGATGGATGACAGAGGTTCTGTCAGTTGAATCTTGTATGATTGAGCTTCTTCTGTTGATTGTCCTCTGTTGTCTTCTGTGACAGATCAGCTTCTGTCAGTACTTGCTGTTTTACTTTTTCTATACTTTTACATTCAAGGAATAAGAGCTAACAGAAGTTCATCTAAGTTAGAAGCAATGGAACCCCCAACAGATCACTCTGAATCATCAACCTCTGTTGGACCTGAAATTCAGCTTTGATATTGATCTTATACTCTGAATGAACTCTAAGACGATTAAAGTGCAGCAGAAACAATAATAAGAATATAATAGAGTATTAATATCAAGAACACACAGTCAAGAAGATGAACACAGGAGAATTGCTTCAAAGGTTTTTCAATTCAATTCAATTGAAAATTAAGACCATTACAATACGGGAAGCTTACTGAATACAAAGGCCTTGGCCGTTATTTATACTCGTTCCTAACGACCTTACTGACATGATCTAGACGTGTGAAATCATCTAAGCCATCCAAATAAAGTCTATTAAGTCCTAGTCACGTGAGAAGGACATGCAACTAACAACCTTTGAAAAATTGTAGAACAGGATCTTCACAGAAGACGAAAACCGCAGACCCTCTGTGAACCATCTCAGAGGCTTTGCTGTAATTGACTTGTATGATCTTATTGCCAGAGGACCATTTTCTGACACCTCTGTGAGAGACATCAGAGGTTCTGTCACACTTTACTTGCACGATGAAACAACTTCTGTTGCTAGTCCTCTGTTGTCTTATGTGGAAGATATCCTTCTGTCAACACTTGCAGAATACTTTTTCATACTTTTACATGAAGTGAATAATAGAGCTAACAATCTCCCCCTAAGTATGGAAAAGTAAATTTAGACAATTGGGTGCAAGAAATGACTAATTGAAAGAATACAAAAGAAGATTAAACTCATCCTCTGAAAAGAATTACATGAATGAACGAATTGAAAATTTTGCTGAGGCCTACACTATTACAAGAATTTGTCCACAGCAGAGTCTGGAAAATCATCTACGTGATATTGCAGATCAGACTTGATAGTCTTGTAGACTTTGAATATCCACTCTCTAAAGGAGACTTGAACTTTGATTGTTTCCAGAAGGTTGGTCACTTCATCCGCCCTTAAATGCCCTCTCTATACCTATGTTACTACTAGGTTGAACACCCACTCAAGAGACTCTGTCGAATACTTGTTCACCTCTGCCGGATCAAAGAACCTTAGAATCTCATCCTTGTCCAGGAAAACAAACACAAAGATGGGATTGTGGACAATGGTGTTGGGATGAAATCTATTCAACCAACTTGGTCTGTTCTTTGGAGGGGAAATCTTCAGATCTGGTTGGGCCAACCTCATCACGATGTCGAAATCTTTCTGGCTGTAGAATTTCACTTGAGCGTGCATTACCTCAATCAGCCTTCTGAGAGAAGTCGAGTAGCTTGACCTCCTCTCCATGTACTTGTTAAGAATTTTGTGCAAGAAGATAGGTCAAATACACAGAGCTTGTGGAGGTCAGCATCTGTGAACGTATAGAGGTTGCCATCATCCCTCTTCACCACGTACTGTGTATAAAGCACGGTCTTCTTCAGCATAGTCTGCGGAGATATGGTTTCAAGAGAAGTTATCACATGCTCTGAGAAGATCTGCTCTGGTGGCCTTGTGATTTTTGAGAAGTGGAACTTTGCAGCAGCAGAGGGCATTCCTGTAAGCTCTGGGTCATACAGGGGCTCTGTGTCTGAGGACGAGTAACACCACCGCAGAATCTCTTCAACAGTGGTTACGGGCTCTGTGCGCACTTTTTGAGTAGGAATCTTGTTCATAGATTCAAGGATCTCAGAGACCCTCCCCACTGTTGCAGATTCTGGCATTTTGGTTTCTTCTTCTAGTATCGGCCTCTGGTAGGATTGGCTTGACAGTTCCTACCAGAGCGTCAAATGTACCTGTGGACGTCTCTTTTGGAATATTGGCAAGTTTGGAGGAAGAGCCTTCTCCGACTCTGGGGATGGGGGCTCTGCCCTTTTTCGCCTTTGCCTCTGCCAAAGAAGCCTTTAAAGCTCGAACGAGATCCGGTTCATCATACTCTTCTTCATTGATCTCCTCTGGCGTTTCAGAGCTTGACCCCTTCTGTGGCGACTCCTCTACTGCTTTACCCTTGCCTTTCCCCTTAGGCTCTGGAGATTTGTCTTTTGAGAATAGGGCAGCAGCAGAGTCCACTATCTTTAGTGGTTTGGCAGAGGTTGTCTTCTTTGGCTCTTCTGTCTTCTTCTCCCCCTCATGACGATCATGGTCATCACCTCCTTGATCGTCATGGATTTTAGTGGCCTTTGTTTTGCAAGTAGTAAGGGGAGCCTTCTTCAATCGCCTCAGAATTCTGGAAGCAGCCTTCTCCATTTTTTCAATCACCAACTCAACATTCACAGAGGCGTTATTGATGTCCATCTCTGTGGCCCATTTCATTTTTGAGACGCAG
>NW_020205673.1:0-1481 GCF_001531365.2 Cynara cardunculus var. scolymus | reverse complement strand
CATCCTTTTGAGAGGATGTTGGAGTAGATTGTGGTTCCCAGACAGTGCATTCGACAAAGGACGAAAGAATGTCCTCTACGAGGTAGGTTTGGGTTGGGTTCAGCGTGTGCACGCCTTTTTCAATAGGGGTTCCCTCTAGAACAGGGTCCCTAGAAATGTGGGTAGGACTAGGAGGGGGGCTAGGATGTGTGCCTTCGGCATCTTTTACGCCCTCTTCTATCTCCAACTCTTCTTCTTCGTCGTCTATTACGACTTCTGTCCCCAGATCCGCTACCTCTGTGGGCGCTTTAAACTCTTGTTGGATGTGGAAGATTACATCGTGTATCTGCTCTGTTGGGGACTCTTCGTGAACAACCTTGCGCAACCTTCTGCGCTTTGGAGCAGCCTCTACAGGGCTTTCTTGGATTACAGCCTCTGTGACCTCAACCTCTACGGGTTGGGTCTTCTTCAATTTCTTCTTCTTTGGCTTTTGCAGAGAACTGCTTGGACCCTCTTCTTCTGCGGGTCTCTTCTTCCCTTTCTTTTTCTCAGAAGAGTCAACATCCTTCTGAGTCTTCTTTGTCTTCTTTTGTGGGGGACTTGCTACTCTCGGTCTGTCCTCACTCACCTCTCTAGCCTCTGCTGGCTCCTCTCTTCTTCCCTCAACCCTCATTTTTTGCACTCTCTCTCCTAAGGGGATTCCTATGCGTGCAGGGGTTTCAGGGACCGGCTCTGATCTCCTGTATCCACGTCTGTAGCTTTCCTATCTCCTCTACATAGGTATTTGAGTATGGCTTTTGATAGAGGTCTTGGGCTTCTGTACCCTAGCTCATGCTCTGTGGGGTGGAACTCCTTCATTGGATACAGCCGCGCATTAGGTTCTGCAGAGGGCAGCTTCTCTGCTATCATTTCACCAAAGACTAAGCCAAAGAACCTCTGTAGGATTAGGTTTGGATGATTGAGGTCCTCTTTGGCTTTTTTCTGTGCCTTCACCTTTGACTTCTCACCCCTCTGAGTAGCACACTTCTTTTTGATTAATCCCACCATGTCTTCGAAGATGAGCTGTGCGTAATCAAGGGGCAGGTTGAAAGAGATTCCATATACAATGGAAAGCATGGCGTGTGAGGCTTGGTCATGGCTGCCGACTTTCCCTGTTAGACAACAATTAACTATCGAGAACAGAGTGTTCCAAATTGGGGGAAGGCCTTTCCTTTTGAATTCAGTCCTTTTTACTATTTTAGTCTTAGCAGTGTAGGAGTGAAATTCAAGGAATTCAATCAGTTCAGTGTCTGTAGGGGTTGGAGCGAAGGTATCCAAATTGAGAGTTTCCAAGGAGGGTAGACGGAGGGCTGTACGCAGGGTATCCACATTCAGTTCCATTGGAATAAGTGATTTGACAGTTGGGTGGGAAGCATAACCTACGATGCTTAATCCAGAGTTATCCAGGGTAGTAATATAAGAACTGAGTAAAAATTGGGTAATATATGTTTCTGGGGTAGGTT
>NW_020205672.1:0-5700 GCF_001531365.2 Cynara cardunculus var. scolymus | reverse complement strand
TGGGTTCACGTGAGACCAAGAGTTTTTCGTGAGACCCGTAAGACCAACTTATGTTTATTGATCAACTTTATAAGCTAATGATCTAATAGTCTAAAGTTGTACGGTGACAATTTTGTGATTATTGAGAAGTCTCGTGGCAATTTTGTGATTATGGATGTTCAGATTGTAGATCTAATCCAAAGGTTGAGAATTGGTCTTACGGGTCTCACGAAAAACCCTTGGTCTCACATGATCCCTATATATATATATATATATATATATATATATAGGGTATATTTCAAATGCAACCATGTCCATTTGTACAATCAATGCAACCCAATCAGTTTAGATATTTATAGAAATGATGATAGTTCATTTATTATGATTAGAATATTTATTGAAGATGAATAAAGTTCAATAATTATGATCAATACTTTATATCAGAAAACAATCAAAACTTTTATGAAATCACATATTCATCAAATCAAATGGACGGGTGAGATTGAGTTGTATTGGTTGTACAAATGTAAAAGGTTGCATAATAACTCACTCTCTCTCTCTCTGTGTGTATATATATATATATAGGGTATATTTCAAATGCAACCATGTCCATTTGTACAACCAATGTAACCCAATCAATTGAGATATTTATGGAAATGATGAGAGTTCATTTATTATGATTTAAATATTTATGGAAGACGATTATGGTTTATTAATTATGATCAATACTTTATATTAGGAAACAATCAAAACTTTTATGAAATCACATATTCATCAAATTAAATGGACGGTTGAGATTGAGTTGTATTGGTTGTACAAATATAAAGCGTTGCATAATAACTCACCTCTCTCTCTCTCTCTCTCTCTCTATATATATATATATATATATATATATGGTTCAAATACTAACCAAGATTATCGTGTTAACTTTGTTAACCGATCTTGGTCGTTGATTTGAACATCCAACGGTTGTCATTTATTGAGACTAAAAATTTAATTATTTAATTACCATATTAATAAAAAATTAGGTTCACAATGGTTCAGAGGGTAGAATTGTAAAAAGTGAATGATCTTAAAGTATCCTATTTTGTCAGCTTATTCTGTAACTTCCAATCAATAAAGAAACCGTCAATCTCATCGATCAATATCTTAAATCAGTAGCTAAAAATTAGGTTCATAAGCTTCATCAAAACAATGGAGAATTTGGAAGGATTATCAGGCAACGACATCCAGATAAGATTGAAACATGTGTGTGAACCTAATGAACAATGTGTGAATCTAATGAACAATTGAAAAATTAGGTTCATAATCTTCATCAAAATAATCTGTGAACCTAATGAACAATTGAAACATGTGTGTGAACCAAATGGACATATTGTGTGAACCAATTGAACACATATGTGCACGAGTGAACACATATGTCGACGTTTGAGTGAACATGTGCGTGAACGATTTGATCATTTTCTTCACTTTTGGAATTCAAATTCCGAATGTATTCGTAGACGCTTTTAGCTTTTTCATTCTCATTGTCGTCGATCTGTTTTACTCTATGATTATCCATATTACTCGGACTATAACGAAATTTTTACAAAATAGACTTTTTTGAAATTTACAATATCAAAACCGTTGTAGGAAGAATGAAGTGTAAAAATCAGTAAGTTGAACAAATGTGAAACTTCATGTCATTATTACATGAAGATCAATTAGTGATATTTTAAGATTTGTAACTCCCAATTAAAATATTGGGGAGTTACATAAAAATGACAAATTACCTAAATACCGTTACACTTAATATGTGAGTTACATTTGAACCTAACTAAAAGATGGAACATGATTGGTTGATGTTGGTTAGCATAGTTAACACAAAAAAATGGGTTAGTATTTGAACCAACATCTCTCTCTCTCTCTCTCTCTCTCTCTCTCTATATATATATATATATATATATATAAAACTTTGTTCAAATGTTAACCCAAACTATTGTGTTAACTTTATTAACCATTTTCAACCAATCATAATGCATCTTAGTATTAGATTCATATCCATCTTAGAATTAAATGACATGCAATTTTCTTTTTTATGTAACTCCTATATTCTTAATTGGGAGTTATAAAATCATAAAATCCCATGATTTGTGTTAACTTATTATTAATCTTGTTATTTTTTTTAATATTAATTTTCTATCTCTAATGTTTATGAATTTGTGATTGGTGGAGGAGACCTGGTAGTAAAATTTTCGGTATCGTTCAAATTGACATATACGAAAGATGATGAACGTGTGTGACCATATGAACAAAAATTAACATATGAGAACATTCGTAAAACTATATAAACACAACTCGACATATATGAATCATTGTGTCAATTACGAACATAAGTTGACATATATGAACACTTGTGTCAATTACGAAAACAAATTGACCTATATGTATAGTTCATATAAATATGAACACATATTGACCCAAATGAACATACAAAAGATGATGAACATGTGTGACCATATGAACACAAATTCATATATATGAACATTCGTACAACCATATAAACACAACTTGACATATATGAACCCTTATGTCAATGATTCTTGGGATTGTAACATTCTTGCCTGTATGACTTCTAGAAATTATATCTCCTCTAACAGACCATTTCACAAGTAATGTGACAATCAATCGTGTTCCATTGTACAACCTGTGATAACTGGATCCTGGTTATCACCTGAGGTAATTAATGTGTGATTATTTGATCATGCTAATATGTGAAAATTATGTGCATAAATGAGTATGCATCAAATATATGGATATAAATATATACATGCACATGTATATATATATATATATATATATATATGGATGTATACATGATATAAAATACATGCATAAGAGATTATGTATATGTGAATATGCATGTGTGTGTACATGGGTTTACATACATACATGGATAATTTCATGTGTAAGCATACATGTGGTAAGGGGTGTAGTAGCCGACCTTTCCTTTTAGGGAAAAGGTATAAAAAGAGGGTGAGGCCTCCATTCACTTTTCTTGCCATTTCAAAACTCTGAGAGGAAATTTTAAGGAAGTGTTGATCGGTTTGCTTGTTGATTGAATTTTGAAGACTGGTTTCAAAAGAATTTCTAAGGTGAGTGGTTTAGACTTCTTGAAACTCCTTGTAAATTGCATAAATTGTTTCTATAAATTTCTTATCTGTTTTGAAGTTTAAATCATTCGAGTGTTATCCAGATTAGTCATCACCGGGTGAGTATTAAGCGATTTAAAACTTAAATCGGGCATGAGTTGAGCGACTTAAAAATAAACCGGACAGAATGTGAGCGGGTTAAAACTAAATCGTTCGTTATATTGATCGGTTTAGTCATAAACCGGACAAGGTTTAGGCGATGTAAAGTACAAACCGCTCAAGCGTTAAGCGGTTTAGCTTTAAACCGGACATGTCTTAACCGGTTTAAAGGTCGAGCGATTTATGAACTTTGATTTTATGATTAAATGTTTCAAACGGAGAAGTATGAATACGACCATGAATTGACCAGATTATTCTAAATCAGTCGATGGGGCATAGTGTTGTCCGGATTTGTTATCCGGACAAAAGAGTTGGAATTTATTCAAGTATTAAGCAGATTATAGTGTTGTCCGGATTTGTTATCCAGACAAGCTTAACCGGATTATATATTCACTTGTCAAAATATGATTTTTTTAATTGCAATAAATGGGCATTTTTGACAAAATGAATTTGAATTGATAATAATTCCATTAACTACGGTCTATTTTATATGGAATTGTTTTGTGAAATATTTTGATGGAGAAATAAGGGTGGCATATCAAGGAGAGGTGTACCATGGGATAAGGGTGACATATCAGGGAGAGGTGTACCATGGGATAAGGGTGGCATATCAAGGAGAGGTGTACATTTGGATATAAGGATGTCATTTGTATGTGTGTGTTATATAATATAACTCCTACTATCATATCCCTTAAGATTACCGTGGTATGGGATCTTTATTTCTTTGTGATTTAAAGGTTTAGGATCAGGGTTCTTATTGGAAATCATAGTCTGAATGTTATAAAGAAGGAGATAACAGGTTTGGCCTGAAACTTTGAATAAACCTTATTTGATTTAAAAGGTTTAAAAAGTGGCATTATAATTTTATTAGC
Organism: Cynara cardunculus var. scolymus; assembly: GCF_001531365.2. Classification (NCBI taxonomy): domain Eukaryota; kingdom Viridiplantae; phylum Streptophyta; class Magnoliopsida; order Asterales; family Asteraceae; genus Cynara; species Cynara cardunculus. Next base: position 1,559 of record NW_020205672.1, on the reverse strand, counting down.
ATAAACCTGTTGGGAATTGATGCATTATTTGCAAGCAGAGATTATTGGCTTGAAAAGTGAAAGGTATCAATGTTATGTTCTTACTTGTTCATATATTTGTAATATATATAAAAAGTTATTTTACTTAAAAGTTTTGGTGATTTTCACCATGCAATAACATAAATAGGGTAACTCACTGGACCTTTCGCTGTAACCCTCGTTTTGTGATTTTAAATATGTATTGCAGGAAGTGCCGATGGTAAGGGGAAGGGAAAAATGTAATATTTTCCCTATGTGATTATCTGCATGAAGATTTTTGATGACATATATAGTTTTGATAGATGATCTGGTTTAGTGCAGGAATTATATTTGGAAATTTTTGATCCTGTATTTTGTACTGATAGATTATTGTACTAAGGGACCAATGTGGTGTATAAATATGTATTTTTTATGTATGAAGTATGTGTTACATGCAATGTGTGGAATGGGGTGTTATAGAAAGTGGTATCAGAGCCTGAGTTTAAGGGATTTAGGTATTCAACAGCATGATACCTAGACTTAAACTATTTTATTGCATGTTAAGGGTCCTGGACATAATTAGCACCGTTGGAAATAAATATGATGAGTTGAAAGAACAGTGTGTAAGGTAAATTTTAATTATATCTGGGCAATGTAATTATGAATTTACAAGTACATATCTGAACTTGAATACTTTATTATATTTGGGAATATGAATACATGATTATTAACACTAAAATCTGCAGATGTCTAGCCGAACTCGGAGGTCTGAAAGAACGGCTCGACCGAAGTCTGGGGAAAGGGAAAAATCACCTGTTAATCTTCCAACTAGCACATCAGGAAATAGAGGTCGGGGAAGACCAAGGGGTCGAGGCAGAGGGAGAAGTCAGTCTCAGGGAAGGGGTCGTACCGAAGTTCATTCTGAACATGAAGAATCCCATTCTGGGAATGTTCAGGAAAGATCGGTGCCACACCCGGAATATGTAACCAGGGATATGTTGGCAGAGAAAATGACAAAGTTACGAGAAACTCTGACATCCATCATGGGAGTACCAGCTAGGGTGGAAACATAGAGAGTAGAAGTTTATCCCTCTGTACTAGTTACTCATAACAAAGAGGAAGATATTAAAATGTTTTTGGCATGTAAGCCACCAACATTCTCTGAGGAAAGGGATCCAGTAAAAGCTATGCGTTGGATCAAGGAAATGGAGTCTGTGTTCAATACCATTCGGTGCCCGGAAACAGATAAAGTTCGATTTGCTGTTTCAGTTTTGAAATCAAATGCTTTGTTTTGGTGGGAAGTTGAATCATTAGCCAGAACGAATGTCTTGCAACCGTTATCTTGGACGGAATTTGTGGAACGATTCAAAAATTAGTTTTGTCCTAAGAAGGTGGTGAGACAAATGGAAGAAGATTTCTTGAAGCTAGAGCAGGGAAATGGAATCGTTCAGGAGTATACTGAGAAATTCATTGAATACTCTCGATTTTCCGAACGCTATTGTTGGTCCTGTAAGGGTCTACAAGAATAGAAACAGTTTGTAGAAGGGGGGGGGGATGAATAC